>NW_012113586.1:2468956-2470463 GCF_000951035.1 Colobus angolensis palliatus | reverse complement strand
TTTTCCCAGCATCATTTATTAAATAGGGAATCCTTTCCCCATTTCTTGTTTTTGTCAGGTTTGTCAAAGATCAGATGGTTGTAGATGTGTGGTGTTACTTCTGAGGCCTCCATTCTGTTCCATTGGTCTGTATCTCTGTTTTGGTACCAGTACCATGCTGTTTTGGTGACTGTAGCCTTGTAGTATAGTTTGAAGTCAGGCAGCATGATGCCTCCAGCTTTGTTCTTTTTGCTTAGGATTGTCTTGGCAATGTGGGCTCTATTTTTTGTTCCATATGAACTTTAAAGTAGTTTTCTCCAATTCTGTAAAGAAAGTCATTGATAGTTTGATGGGGATGGCACTGAATCTATAAATTTCTTTGGGCAGTTTGCCCATTTTCATGATATTGATTCTTCCTATCCATGAGCAAGGAATGTTCTTCCATTTGTTTGTGTCCTCTTTTATTTCATTGAGCAGTGGTTTGTAGTTCTCCATGAAGAGGTCCTTCACATCCCTTGTAAGTTGGATTCCTAGGTATTTTATTCTCTTTGTAGCAATTGTGAATGGGAGTTCACTCATGTTTGGCTCTCTGTCTGTTATTGGTGTATAGGAATGCTTGTGATTTCTGCATATTGATTTTGTATCCTGAGACTTTGCTGAAGTTGCTTATCACCTTAAGGAGATTTTGGGCTGAGACAATGGGGTTTTCTAAATATACAATCATGTCATCTGCAAACAGGGACAATTTGACTTCCTCTTTCCCTAATTGAATACCCTTTATTTCTTTCTCTTGCCTGATTGCTCTGGTCAGAACTTCCAACACTATGTTGAATAGGAGTGGTGACAGAGGGCATCCTTGTCTTGTGCCAGTTTTCAAAGGGAACACTTACAGTTTTTGCCCATTCAATATGATATTGGCTGTGAGTTTGTCATAAATAGCTCTTATTTATTTTGAGATACATTCCATCAATACCTAGTTTATAGAGAATCTTTAGCATGAAGGGCTGTTGAATTTAGTTGAAGGCCTTTTCTGCATCTATTGAGATAATCATGTGGTTTTTGTTGTTGGTTCTGTTTATGCGATGGATTGTGATTAACGATTTGCATATGTTGAACCAGCCTTGCATGCCAGGGATGAAGCTGACCTGAACATGGTGGATAAAGTTTTGATGTGCAGCTGGATTCGGTTTGCCAGTATTTTATTGAGCATTTTTGCATCGATGTTTATCAGGGATAGTGGTCTAAAATTCCCTTTTTTTGCTGTGTCTCTGCCAGGCTTTGGTATCAGGATAATGTTGGCCTCATAAAATGAGTTAGGGAGGATTCCTTCTTTTTCTATTGATTGGAATAGTTTCAGAAGGAATGGTACCAGCTCCTCTTTGTACTTGTGGTAGAATTCGGCTGTGAATTTGTCTGGTCCTGGACGTTTTCTGGCTGGTAGGCTATTAATTATTGCCTCAATTTCAGAGCCTGTTACTGGTCTATTTAGAGATTCAGCTTCTTCCTGGTTTAGTCTTGGGAGGGTGTA
>NW_012113586.1:2364288-2468849 GCF_000951035.1 Colobus angolensis palliatus | reverse complement strand
TAGATTTTCTAGTTTATTTGCATAGAGGTGTTCATAGTATTCTCTGATGGTAGTTTGTATTTCTGTGGGGTTGGTAGTGATATCCCCTTTATCATTTTTTATTGAGTCTATTTGATTCTTCTCTCTTCTTTATTAGTCTTGCTAGTGGTCTATCAATTTTGTTGATCTTTTCAAAAAACCAGCTCCTGGATTCATTGATTTTTTTAAGGGTTTTTTGTGTCTCTATCTCCTCCAGTTCTGCTCTGATCTTAGTTATTTCTTGTCTTCTGCTACCTTTTGAATTTGTTTGCTCTTGCTTCTCCAGTTCTTTTAATTATGATGTTAGGGTGCTGATTTTAGACCTTTCCTGCTGTCTCTTATGAGCATTTAGTGCTACAAATTTCCCTCTACACACTGCTTTAAATGTGTCCTAGAGATTCTGGTACGTTGTGTCTTTGTTCTCATTGATTTCAAAGAACATCTTTATTTCTGTCTTAATTTCGTTATTTACCTAGTAGTCATCCAGGAACAAGTTGTTCAGTTTACATGTAGTTGTGTGGTTTTGAGGAGTTTCTTAATCCTGAGTTCTAATTTGATTGCACTGCGGTCTGAGAGACAGTTTGTTGTGATTTCTGTTCTTTTACATTTGCTGAGGAGTGCTTTACTTCCAAGTACGTGGTCAATTTTAGAATAAGTGTGATGTGGTGCTGAGAAGAATGTATATTCTATTGATTTGGGGTGGAGAGTTCTGTAGATGTCCATTAGTTCCACTTGGTGCAGAGCTGAGTTCAAGTCCTGGATATCCTTCTTAACCTTCTGTCTCATTGATCTGTCTAATATTGACAGTGCGGTGTTAAAGTCCCCCGTTGTTATTGTGTGGGAGTCTAAGTCTTTTTGTAGATCTCTAAGGACTTGGTTTGTGAATCTGGGTGCTCTTGTATTGGGTGCATATATATTTAGAATAGTTAGTTCTTCTTGTTGAATTGATCCCTTCACAATTATGTAATGGCCTTCTTTGTCTCTTTTGATCTTTGTTGGTTTAAAGTCTGTTTTATCAGAGACTAGGATTGCAACCCCTGCTTTTTTTTTTTTTGCTTTCCATTTGGTTGGTAGATCTTCCTCCATCCCTTTATTTTGAGCCTATGTGTGTCTTTGCACGTGAGGTGGGTCTCCTGAATACAGCACACTGATGGGTCTTGACTCTTTATCCAATTTGCCAGTCTATGTCTTTTAATTGGGGCATTTAGCCCATTTACATTTAAGGTTAATATTGTTATGTGTGAATTTGATCCTGTCATTATGATGTTAGCTGGTTATTTTGCCCATTAATTGATGCAGTTGCTTCATAGCATCAATGGTCTTTACAATTTGGCATATTTTTGCAGTGGTTGGTACTGGTTGTGTCTTTCTATGTTTAGTGCTTCCTTTAGGAGCTCTTGTAAGGCAGGCCTGGTGGTGACAAAATCTCTCAGCATTTGCTTGTTTGTAAAGGCTTTTATTTCTCCTTCAGTTATGAAGCTTAGTTTGGCTGGATATGAAATTCTGGATTGAAAATTCTTTTCTTTCAGAATGTTGAAATTGGCCCCCATTCTCTTCTGGCTTGCAGGCTTTCTGCCAACAGATCTGCTGTTATTCTGATGGGCTTCCCTTTGTGGACAACTCGACCTTTCTCTCTGACTGCCATTAACATTTTTTCCTTCATTTCAACTTTGGTGAATTTGACACTTATGTGTCTTGGGGATGCTCTTCTCGAGGAGTATCTTTGTGGTGTTCTCTGTATTTCCTGAATTTGAATGTTGGCCTGCCTTGCTAGGTTGGGGAAGTTCCCCTGGATAATATCCTGAATAGTGTTTTCCAACTTGGTTCCATTCTCCCCGTCACTTTCAGGTACACCAATCAAACATAGATTTCATCTTTTCACATAGTCCCATATTTTGTGGAGGCTTTGCTTCTTTTTACTCTTTTTTCTCTAAACTACTTTTCTTGCTTTATTTCATTAATTTGATTTTCAATCACTTATACCCTTTCTTCCACTTGATCAAATCGGCTATTGAAGCTTGTGCATGCGTCACGAAGTTCTCATGCCATAGTTTTCAGCTCCAGGAGGTCATTTAATGTCTTCTCTCCACTGTTTATTCTAGTTAGCCATTCGTCTAACCTTTTTTAAGGTATTCAGCTACCTTGCGATGGGTTCAAACATCTTCCTTTAGCTCAGAGATGTTTGTTATTACTGACCTTCTGAAGTCTACTTCTGTCAACTCGTCAAAGTCATCCTCCATCCAGCTTTGTTCTGTTGCTGGCAAGGAGCTGCGATCCTTTGGAGGAGAAGAAGTACTCTGAGTTTTAGAATTTTCAGCTTTTCTGCTCTGTTTTTTCCCCATCTTTGTGGTTTTATCTACCTTTGGTCTTTGATGTTGGTGAGCTACAGATGGGGTTTTGGTGTAGATGTCCTTTTTGTTGATGCTGATACTATTCCTTTCTGTTTGTTAGTTTTCCTCCTAACAGTCAGGTCCCTCAGCTGCAGGTCTGGTGGAGTTTGCTGGAGGTCCACTCCAGACCCTGTTTGCCTGGGTATCACCAGTGGAGGCTGCAGAACACAAATATTGCTGCCTGATCCTTCCTCTGGAAGCTTCATCCTAGAGGGGTACCTGCCTATATGAGGTGTCTGTCAGCCCTATTGGGAGGTGTCTCCTAGTTAGGCTACACAGGGTGAGGGACCCACTTGAGGAGGCAGTCTGTCCATCCTCAGAGCTCAAACGCAGTGTTGGGAGAACCACTGCTCTCTTCAGAGCTGTCAGACAGGGATGTTTAAGTCTGCAGAAGTTGTCTGCTACCTTTCGTTCAGCTAAGCCCTGCCCATAGAGGTGGAGTCTAGAGGCAGTAGGCCTTGCTGAGCTGCGGTGGGCTTTGCCCAGTTCAAGCTTCCTGGTTGCTTTGTTTACCTACTCAAGTCTCAGCAATGGCAGATGCCCCTTCCCCAGCCAGGCTGCTGCCTCGCAGTTCAATCGCAGGCTGCTGTGCTAGCAGTAAGCAAGGTTCCGTGGGCCATGGGACCCACTGAGCCAGGCATGGGAGAGAATCTCCTTGTCTGCTGGTTGCTAAGACCATTGGAAAAGCATAATATTTGGGCGAAGGTGTCCCGTTTTTACAGGTATAGTCTGTCACAGCTTCCCTTGGCTAGGAAAGGGAAATCCCTCGACCCCTTGTGCTTCCCGGGTGAGGCGATGCCCTGCCCTGCTTCATCTCGCCCTGTGTGGGTTGCACCCACTGTCCAACCAGTCCCAGTGAGATGAACCAGGTACTTCAGTTGGAAATGCAGAAATCACCCATCTTCTGCGTCGATCATGCTGGGAGCTGCAGACTGGAGCTGTTCCTATTCAGCCATCTTTAGGATTGTGTTCTTGATTTGGCACTCAGCTTGGATGTTGGTCCACTTCTCCACCTTCAACCGTACTATATCCTTCTTACCATGGACTCTGTGACTACTCAAAGAAACTTGCTTGCTGTCTTGTGTTTGCTCTGACTTCAACTTGCATAAGGACCATTGCCACATTCTTTATGTTGGCATTATTTTCAGATGTCTGCTACTGTTTCTTCCTTTCTGTTCTAATTATTCATTTAGCCTTAACATTTCTGTCCCACCAATTATTTGGCTTGCCATCCCCCACGAAAGTATACTTAAGAATCAAAGGAAAAGTACTGACATTCATTACTGCTTGCCCAAAGTATTGGCAGTAAGTGGATAATTAATCCCAAGACAACTAAGGTAAAAATCTACATGGAAGCTTTGTAGTGTGAAATATCTCAAAAGCAAAGCCACAGGCTCTCTCTCCACCCCAAAGGTGCACTTTACCTGAAATGTGTTTCCCTCAGGATCCAGAACCTCACAGATAACCTCTGAAGTATGTCTCATGATGTACCTGCCAGCTCTCGGCTGTTCACGCTTTTGAAAAGGATAGTATATATTACTGCTTGATTCGTGGCAGTACATAGCTGAACAATCCTTGTCAATATAAAGAGAGCCTGTGTTTGGAGGTAACACCTGAAAGGGTAACGGAAGGACAGAAATTATTAAAATTTTCTAGTTTAATATGTGGGACTTGGAAAACCACTTTAGGAAAAAGAATATCCATAGATCCTAGTCACAAACTGTTTGCAGAAAGAAAATATTATCCAAGGGAGGACTTAAGGTTTGGGAAGGGCTACTTGATAAGGAGGCAAACTGAATAGTTATGATATCATTTCTCCTGTATCCTCACATCTTACCTGCTCACTTTAATATCTCTTGTAAGTAATTGTCCTATGCCCCCTTATTTCCAATATTTAATATATTTTAGCTGAGGTTAAATACATGTTTGGCCCTATTCATTCCAGTCTAAATGTTTGGAGTTGTTTGTGATCTTGGACAAGAAGCATCTTTGAAAGGGTAAACAAATGTGGGATAAGTGCTCTTAGAAACTCGTCTCTCCTCTCTCCTCTGGTGGCTGACACAGTCCTTAAGTAAAAGACTTCATGTAATGAATTCTGCTTCAAACAGATCTTTTTCTGAAATAGAATTTACATATCATAGATTTACCCTTTTAAAGCGTATAATTCAGTGGTTTTTAGTATATTCAAAAGTGTGTGAAGCCATTATCGCTAATTCCACAACACTGTTATCATCCCCCAACGAAACCCTGATCCTGTTGGAAATCGTTCTGGATCACTAGGCCGTAGGCCCTGGCAACCACTAATCTGCTGTCTATGGATGGACCTATTCTAGATACTTCATTTAAATGGCAGCATGTACTCTGTGGCCTTTTGTGTCTGGCTTCTTTCAGTCAGCATAATGTTTTCAAGGTTCACTCATGTTGTAGCACACAGTACTTTATTCCATTTTATGGATAAGTAACATTCCATTGTATGGCTATATCACATTTTCTTTATTCACTTATGAGTTGGCATGCATTTGGGTTGTTTTCAGTTTTGCTATTATTAAAATTGTTGCTGTAAATATTGTTTACAAGTTTTTGTGCAGATATATGGTTTCTCTTGGATATATATCTAGGAGTAAAACTGCTGGGTCACATGACAACTAAGTTTACCTTTTGAGGAAGTGTCAAGTTGTTTTCCAAAGTGACTATACCATTTTCCAAGTGACTTACCACTTTCCAAAGTGACTTACACCATCAGCAATTTACAAAGGTTCCAATTTCTCCATACCCTTGCTATCACTTGCCATTATCTGTCTTTTTGATTACAGTTTTCTAGTGGGTGTGAAGTGCAATCTCATTGCAGTTTGCACTGTAGCTCCCTCACAACTAGTGATGCTGAGCACCTTTCCTTGGCTTATTTGCCATTTGTGTATCTTCTTTGGGGAAATTCAAATCCTTTGCTCATTTTAAAGTTAGTTATTGTCCTTTTATTGCTGAGTTGTGAGAGTTCTAAGTTGTAGGGTACTCTGTACCTGAGACCATTATCAGTTATATGATTTTCAAATAACATCTTCTATTCTGTAGTTTATCTTGTCACGTTCTTGGTGGTGTTCTTTGAATCACAAACTTTTTTTTTTTTTTTTTTGGTAACGCCGGTATGTTTGGTTTCATATCTAAGAAACTATTGCCTAATCAAAAACATGAAAATTTATATCTATGTTTTCTTTCATCTCTCACTTCCAGCACCTTCCTTGCCCCATAATAATCTACACTGGATAAAGAGGGGGAAGGGTAACATTGTCAGAAGAGATGAGAAGGACAAACTGACTTCAGCAACTTTCACAGTAACAAATATTTGTCAGTGAGATCTTTGTCTATCATCTTCTAGCTTTTAGCTCTCAGTATCTAGTGACATTGTTTGCAACGTTTTTGCTGTAGTGTCCTTTCTCCAGCAAGTGAAAGCTGAAGGCAAGTCCTTTTAAGGCTAAAGGAAGTGCAGGCTGACACTGGATGGTTGTGTTTAAAGGGGAAATGCAGAAAGGTAGGGAAAGGTGCTAACTGCTCCTCCTTGACCTTCCAAGGACAAAGCTTTGCTTCAGTTAGGAGAACTGCTCTCCCGGGACCACACACACCATGTGCTCCCTCCTGTCCTGCTAGGACTTTGAGTAGAGTAGGGAGGACTGACTGGAGGTGGGAAAGATGGAGAGTGAGAATGAGGGTCGAGGTGGCAGGAGGTGAAGCTGGTCTGTTAGGCACAAGCCAAATCATCTAAGGGTTTCTAACACCCACAGTGCCTAGCACATAAGAAATCCTCAACAAACACATTTTGGTTTATAACCTTGGTCCAGAACTACCAAAGTTTTGCAAAACAAGTAGGGCAATGTTTTTCTGGCATGGGATGTAAAAAGGGATGAATAAATGAGTTTGAGAAGTATATTCTAAGATGTTAGTATTCTAAGAGAAAAGAAAGCAACAGCAGTGTACATTGCAGGCATTTTAGAAGTGGGTTTTCTCAGCTAAATAGACACTCATGTTTGGTACTTCTCATTTTCCTTCTAGACCTACCTGGTATGTTCCCTGTGGCTTTGCAATAATAGTTGTTCCATCTCCAAAGGTGGCACAGCAGCTACTGTCCTCACAGTTGGTGATAACAGTGGCATAGCGTGAGTTTTCTACCCGCATACACTTCACCTGCCTGGTGACAGTCCGAGGACCTTCGGCTACAAGCAAATGCAAGGTAAGCAGATCTGATAGGATGTAGACATTTCAAAACAGACCTCAGTCTATTGATTCTGCTGCTGTTTCCTGGCTGTCTGGATTCCCCATGGAAAAAACATAATTGTAAAGTCTAGAGCAAGTACTGAGAACTCCACAGGGCTGGAGTGAGGCCTGCTGTTCTTGTCAATTCAGAATAATTCCTCCAGAAAAAATCTTCTTACTTAATTTAGTATGCTGTCTTATTCTCACTATTTATTTGTAGGAGCTGAGAACATCTGATTTTTCAACTTGAAAAATTGAAAAGCATAAAATATAATTTAAGCACTCAGATATTCATCAATTAAAATTTATACTTTTTAATACATATGTAAAAGAAAAATCACAGATAAAATTGAAGTTTCTCCTTATATCTGGGCTTATTTCTATTTTGAAATTCATTTTTACACTTTTATGTACACATATATCATGAACAATACATATGTGTGTGCTTTAAATGTATGTAAGCTATATGTTACTCTATGTATTTATGTAATTACTGTACTATCATTCTACTCCTGCTTTTTTCATTTAACACAGTTTCAAGACCCCTAACCATCTTAATCTATATGTATCTATCTATCTATACATATATGTGTGCATAGATATATTTATTTGTGTGTGTATGACTCCCTTTAACAGTCTTATAGTATTATTTTGTAGGAATGTACCACATTTTATTTTTCTATTCTGCCATTGATGGACATTTACATTTTCCCAATATTTCAATATTATACTCAATGCTGCAAGTCACTCCTCTGTGCTTGTTTCCTTATGCAAATGTGTATGAGTGTCCCTCTCTCTATAATCAGAAATAAAGTTATTGCATCATAATATGATATGTGGGTGGGGTGGGGAGATGTAGGTCAAAGTATATAAAGTTACAATTATGTAAGATGAATAAGTATAACAATGTAATGTATAGCATAAAAACTATAGTCAATAACATTGTATTGTATAATGACAATTTTCCAAGAGTGTAGATTTTAGGTGCTCATAACAAATACACACACACACACACAATAAAACAGCTATATAAGGTAAGAGATATATTAATTTGCTTGACTTATTCCACTAGGTATATGGATATCAAAATATCATGTTGTACATCTTAAATATATCCAATAAAAAACACTGGCATTAAGGAAAGGGAACTCCAGGAATAACTTCTCATTAAAAATATTTCTTAAATTCAGGTTCGGAAGAGTGGAAGACTTTGAGTCTTAGAGTAGGTTCCTGTTAATTAGCAACTACAGTTTCCTTTTTTCTGATACCACCTTTCTGACGAAAGACATGCTCTGACTGAAGACCTGTCTAAGGTCACCTATTTATGCAAATTAGATGCCTTGAGGATCAAAGGAAACATCTAAAGCTAGTATCTAGGACAGATGAATCATGGTTATTAGGTTTTAGTTGCCACCAATCAAAGACTATTACTCTCCATCAGCTAACTAGAGCTGTTATCACTCCCATCTCTGTTGAGATAATGATCACAATAAAAAGTCCTAATGCATCCTCATATTCATTGCAGCATTATTCACAATAACCAAGATTTGGAATCAGTCCCCATGTTCATCAATGGGTGAATAAATAAAGAAAATGTAGTAAATACAGACAAGAGAATACTATTCAGTATTTAAAAAAAAAAGAAATCTGTCATTTGCAACAATATGGATAAACCTTGAGGACATTATTTTAAGTAAAACAATCCAGGTACAGAAAGACAAACAGCACACTTATATGTAGACTCTAAAATAGTTGAACTCATACAAG
Organism: Colobus angolensis palliatus; assembly: GCF_000951035.1. Lineage (NCBI taxonomy): Eukaryota > Metazoa > Chordata > Mammalia > Primates > Cercopithecidae > Colobus > Colobus angolensis. The sequence goes on along the minus strand of NW_012113586.1, from coordinate 2,460,429 downwards.
TAGAGAGTAGAACGGTAGTTACCAGCCATCGGGGTGAGGAGTTGGGGAGATGCTGGTCAAAGGATATAAAATTTCAGTTATATAAAAGGAATAAATTAAAGAGATATACTGTATAACATGGTGACTATAGTAAATAAAATATCATATTTTGAAAATTTCTAGGAGAGTAAATTTTAGGTATTCTCACAATTAAAAATGATAAGTACAAAGAACAAAGCTGGAGGCAACCATGCTACTCAACTTCAAACCACACTACAGGACTACAGTAACCAAAGTGGCATGGTACTGGTACCAAAGCAGCAAAATGGACACAGAGACCAATGGAACAGAATAGAGAGCCCAGAAATAAAGCCACACACCTACAATCATCTGATCTTAAACAAATCAACAAAAACAAGCAATGAGGAAAGGACTCCCTATTCAATAAGTGGTACTGAAATAAATGACTGTCCATATGCAGAAGATTGAAACTGCATCCCTTCCTTACATCATATAGAATAATTATCTAAAGATGAATTAAAGAATAAAATGTAAAACCCCAAATTATAAAAACTCTGAAAGACAACCTAGGCAATACCATTTTAGACATACGAACAGGCAAATATTTCATGACAAAGATACCAAAAGCAATTGCAACAAAAGCAAAAATTGACAAGTGAGATCTAATTAAAACAAAGAACTTCTGCACAGCAAAAGAAACTATCAACAGACTAAACTGACAACCTAGAGAATGGGAGAAAATATATACAAACTATGCATCTGACAAAGGTTTTAACATCCAGCATCCATAAGGAACTTCAACAAATTAACAAGCAAAAAACCAAACAACTCCATTCAAAAGTGGGCAAAAGACATGAACAGTTTTCAAAAGAAGACATAAAGGTGGCTAAAAATCCTATGAAGAAAAGCTCAACATCACTGAACATTAGAGAAATGCAAATCAAAACCACAATGAGATACACTCTCACATCAGTCAGAATGGCAATTATTAAAAGGCCAAAAAGTAACAGATGCTGGCCAAGTTGCAGCAAAAAAAGGAATGCTTATATACTGCTGGTGGGAATTTAAATTAGTTCAGACACTGTGGAAGACAGTGCGGTGATTCTTCAAAGACCTGAATACAGAAGTACTATTCAACCCAGTAATCCCATTACTGGGTATATACCTAAAGGAACACAAATCATTTAATCGTAGAGACATATACACATGTATGTTCACTGTAGCACCATTCACAATAGCAAAGATATGGAATCAACCTAAATGCCCATCAATGGTAGAGTGGAGTAAGGAAATGGCGTACATATACACCATGGAATACTATGCAGCCATAAAAACGAACACGATCCCATACTTTGCTGTAAAATGCTTGGAGCTGGAGGCCATTACCCTTAGCAAACTAATACAGGAAGAAAAAAACCAAATACTGCTTCATCTTACTTGTAAGTGGGAGCTAAATGATGAAAACACATGGACATATAGAGGGGAACAACAGATACTAGGGCCTACTGGAAGGTAGGAGGAGGGAGAGGATCAGAAAAAATAATTAATGGGTACTAGGTTTAATACCTGGGTGACAAAATAATCTGTACAGCAAACCCCATTACATGAATTTACCTATATTACAAACTTGCACATGTACCCCTTAACTCAAAAGTTTTAAATAAATGAATACATAAATAAAACACACACACACACACATACATACACACACAGTGAGGTGTGTTGGAGAAACTTTTGGCTGCTGGGTGCTGCTGGTCAAAAAAAATTTCTAAGAAAGTAGATTTTAAGTTTTCTCACAACTAAAAATAAGTATCTGAGGGTAATGAATATGTTAATTAGTTTGATTGAGTCATTTTGCAATGTATACATATTGCAACACCTCATATTATTTATTTTATATATCTACACACAATATTTGTCAATTGAAAGAATAAAATTAAATTTTAAAAAGCAAACAGCAAAATAAGTAATGATGATAGTAATAATACTAAATCCTTATAGACCCTGCTTTGGACTGCATGGGTTTTCTTTTGTTGACTAACTTTACCAAAAAATTATTTTTCTTATGTGTATGTTCAGCAGTCAGTGAAGATTCTATCTAACTTACGCTAAATAAAACGTACTTGTTTCTTGATCATCTGGCAGAATAATTTGATCTTCATAAACCTGATAAAAGGTTGTGATCCTGGTACCATCAGCATGATCCACTATCCGAGTCCCATCTTTCCTTTCAACTATGACAACTTTGTCTTCTCGAGTTGTCATAACCTGAACATGAAAAGGCAGCACATAATCATTTGGCCACATGGTTAATCCCAAGTGTACTTATTTTTATCCATTGAATACAAAGATGGCACCATCAAAGTCCTAGTTATTTATTTATAAGCAAAAGTTTTATCTCATCTACCTGATCTAACCTTCACAACAATCTTGGCAGGTACCCTCATTTTATAGATGAGGAAATTTAGGCTTAAAGAAGTTGAGAAGCTTGCTGAAAGTCATGCAACAAGTAAGTATCAGGGCATATTTGAGGAAACACTTAACATTTGGACTGGGTTAACCGAGGTCTGTCTGGGAAAATGTCCACAGGCTCTGTTTCCTTGGAAACTATGGAATAATGATAAATGTGCCATATTGTGGCTGCCTTGTACACTGTGAAACCCCTGCTCTGCAGAACTTCCCCAGATGGGGTGAACTGCAGGATGGCCTGCAAGTGTAGCGCTAACGTCATCAGAGCAGTACTTGAAGATTGGTGGTGGACAGAGGTTGTAGCCTCTCTGTGTCAAGTTGACCTGCACATGTATCTGCTGCTCAGTGCCTGTGCACGCCTGTGAGCTTGAGGGGTATGAGAAGTGGTGTGCGTGTGTTGCTGCTCCTGAGCTCTGCATGGGTTGACCATGGCTCTGTTGTGTTTGCTTCACAGTTCAGCTTTTACTTCTGCCCATTACTGCTTTCTCCCTCCTCCTTTCACACACATGTCTCTATTAAAATCTTGCACTCCGGACTTCACCTCAGCGTTTGCTTCTGGAAAGCTCAACCTGCAACTGCAGTAGTGTAAATTGCATAATGAATATTTCAATCATTGGGCATTTTCTAAACTTATACTGTTCTAACTCTAAGGAACTTAATGTTTCACTGAAGGTCTGGATGGATGTGAGAGTGAGTTTGCTAGTTATTTTCTGACTCCAGAGTTTATGGCTATTGGGAGCAGGTGATTATCACCTTCTTAGCTCTTAATGGTAGGTGGCAATCACTAAGAGAGAAATGAATGCTGATCATTATTTTAGGTTCTTATCATTGGCACTTTCAGCCAGGAGCATATACTGAGAAATACTGCTGTGTAATGTGATGGTTGAGAGCATGAGCTCTGGGATTAAGCTGCCTGAGTTTGAATCCTGACTCCACAAATGGCTGGGTAGACTTAGGGATGTTGCTTAACCTGTTTGTTGTCTGGTTTACTCATCCGCAAAATGGAGCCAACACTAGTATCTTCTTGGAAATCTTATGTGGGTTAAATGAGACGATTCTGGTAAAGCGTGTCACACTTGGCCATGATGTTAGTAATTATTGATATCAGTTTTTAATCTAGTAGAGATATTTACATATTATGATTTAGAATTATTCAAACATTTCATAATGCCACATAAACAGTGACATTTTCTGGTCACCATAGGATAGGATAACCATTCTTAGTGGTGGCAATAACACAGTTACAAGGATATTTCTGAATGCCTGATAGTGCCAGGTCTGGTACTAATCTTCTCAGTAGGTAATGACTATTATCTCCAGTTTATGAATAAGAAACCAGATGAGAAACTTGCCAAAAGTTATCCATCTAGTAAGGACTATGGCTAGGGCTTGAAATACAGGTCTGCCTCACCCCAAGGGCAGTGCTCACTCCTTTAGAATGTAATACTTCATGTCAGGGGTTGTGAAAATACACACCCATTTTCAATTTTGTTTCATATGATCATGCCAGTTTCTTGAGATCTGGGACACAGTGTTGGCGTCTACATTCTGGCTCTACCATTTGCTGTGCGATCTTGGGCAAATTACTTAACCTCTCTGTAGCTTAGTTGCCTCATCTATAAAATGGAAACAATAGTAGTTTGTTGTGAGAATTGATTGAGTTAGTATATGGAAAATGCAGAGAACAGGGCCTAGTACACAGTGAGTGCTCAGTAAATATCACCATTATTGCTCTTATTCTGTTGTGCATTTGGTGTTTAATTCATGCTTGAATCCAGGTTCTTGGATGTTGGTTCATGCTTCCAAAATGGTGATGGAGATGAATGAGGGAAATTAAAAGTTAACAAAGAAATATTAATCAAACTTGCATATTAAGCCAAATAATCTAACTCAGGGGCCAAATTAAAGTGAGTTATTTGAAGGAACTAAAACAAACAAGAAAAAACCCCAGGAAACAAACAAACAAAAATCCTTTCTGAGATCATATGTACTTTGAGTCTTACAAAAAAAGGCAACTAGCAAACAAAGTCAGAGATTATAAAATTATTTCAGAAGTAGGCTGAAGAGGAAAAGATATTTGATTAGATAATGTAATCCATCTCAACAGCATGCAGGCATTTTGCTTTTTACAGCAGCACATGGTTTTAAACAAGGGTAGGAAGTTCAGACACCAGAGTTAAGGCACTTAGGAAACTCTTCATTTTGTTTAGATTCAGAGGGTGTTGCAAATCTCCATATAAGATGTTAGAGGAATAGCTAAGGAATGGAAAGGGCTCAGTTTTTGGTCACAAACAACTGGCTCTAATCTTGGCTTCAGCACTTTCTGAATATGTACTCTTGACCACATTACTTAACTTGCTAAAGTTCAATTTCCTCATCTGTGTAATATACATTTGTGAGGGCTGAATGAGATAACGTGTATAAAGGCCCCCAAAGAAATCCTGGTACATAGAGGGCCAGGCATGGTGGCTCATGCTTGTCATTCCAGCACTTTAAGAGGCTGAGGTGGGCCGATCACCTGAAGTCAGGAGTTGGAGGCTAGCCTGGCCAACATGGCGAAACCCTGTCTCTACTAAAAATACAAAAATTAGCCAGGTGTGGTGGCAGGTGCCTGTAATCCCAGCTATGCGGGAGGCTGAGGCAGGAGAATTGCTTGAACTGGGAGGTGGAGGTTGCAGTGAGCCAGTAGCACACCATTGCACTCCAGCCTGGGTGACAAGGGCAAAACTCCATCTCAAAAAAAAAAAAAAAAAAAAACAGTCCCGGTACACAGAAACTGCTATTGTTCATTCCAGGAGTTTGGCTTTTTGTATCATAAACAGAACCATTATGTTCTGTACCACTAATTTGTCCTGTATTCTTATGCTATAAATAAAGTTTTTGTAAAGCTTCTCTACAATTTTGGATTCTTGAGTTATTTAATGTGTGTCTTATCTCTTTCAATATACCATAAGTTTTTCAAAATCAAAGGATCATGAACAAACTTCTCTCATCAATTGCAAGTGGACACAAGTAAGTAGTAATGAGACACTCATTTCCAGAAGCCTCTCACTTCCAGAAGATAAGATATTTACACACATACATTCAGCATAAGGAAACACCCAACAACATCATTAATCACATATATCTTAAAAGTGGCATAGAGAACTCACGAACTGCCACTCACTTCAAAAATTAGCCACTTTGTTCTGACGTGGTTGTGCCCACAACACACAAAAATAGTCACTAATGATACTCTCCATTTGGCAAATATACCACAAGATGTTTTTAGATTTTGGAAAATGAATCCATTCATCCCATCCATCCGTCCATCCACCCACTCACCCACTACTTAACAGACATTTATTGAAAAAATATTATCAGCTAGGCACTCTTTTGGGTGTTGTTTCAGAATTCTAAAGACTTAGAAAATTTTGCAATAAACAATAGTTTGTCATACCGTTCCATTGACAGGATCTGTGGCCTGAAAGGATAACAATGGGGCCAAGTTTGCTATTCTTTCTAATCCTTTGGTGCCAATCCGATTTCCTTCAGGTGTGGTTGTAAACCAAGTGCCTATGTGAACATCCACAGGAGTTACAGTTTGAACTGTCTCTGGAGGAGGGTCATGGATTTCACCCTTATGGGCCATTGATGACTGATTTTTGTGACTTTTTCCTGTGAAGTTCAAGTAAAATCAAACAACAACAACATAACTATAATATCAATTATATACATCATTCATTATGTTTTGATACAGTGCAAACTACCTCAGATACTGTGGTAAAGACAATTCTAAGTATTCATCAATCATATTATTTCTCAATAGGGAAAAGTATGAGGTTATGAGTAGCTTAGTTTTGGCACTCAAACCGTGGCTAAATTCCCACCACGTTTCCCCAGACATACACATGCTTACACAACTCACTGTCCAGGGCACAAAATATATTCTGGTCAACTTCTGTACTCTTTTGGGTCTTGTGTACTTCTCCCTGAGTCCCAGATTTTGGGTTTTGTATTCTGATTTATAAAGCCTACCTTTTTTCTCACTTATCTTCAAACTTTCAGCCTCTTTTTGACATATTGGACTGTAACAGTTACTAAGTTTTTAACTCTTGATTCCCCTGATTTTGCCATTTTGTCAGTAATAACAGGAAACATCTTTCTTCAATCCTGGATCTGGGAAACCTCACCAGCCAGGCATATCCCTGGGGAGAGGAATTTGTGCAGTTTAATTAGCACATCAACAATTGTCTGATACATCCTCCTCTCCATCCTCTACCTCCCACTCATTGGGAACAGGAGGAGAGAACTGAAGACACCCTCATGGAACTCCTTGGCCAATATTTCAATGCTCTATCAGGGTAGATGTACTCCATTTCCATGAATAATAATGAGTAATCTGTAGATGAGACTTGACAGTGTTATCACATCTCAGTGATGAGGTGAACTCAGGCCCAGAAACAAATTGCAAGTAATGATAGTAAAAGCATGTTAACTCTTGGAAGAGTCTCTAGATTCAAACCATGAAATGTGCAGCAGAGCATGCATCTCGACCTAACTAATAGGGACTCAACTAATGGGAAGAACCAAAGACAGATAAATCAGGTTGAGCCTTTTCATTGCCCTAAAATTTAATTTGGACATATTTATACTTCTAGAATATTGGTAGAGAGTGAAAATTGTATCGCTTTCAGAATAAAGAGAAGATCCTCTAGAAATAGTAGGAAATACTTAGGAATTATCTTTTTTCTATAGTCTCTGTTTTTCTCCTATTTCCGTCCCCTCTCCTTCTGTTCTTATTACTTTTTCTAATCAAAAAAGGTGAGCTATGGAAAGGGCATTACAACATAAGGAACATAAGAAATACACTGGGGTAAAGAATAGCATAGTATACACAGACCAATGTGACCAGATGATACATTTCAAGCAGATTTTGGATGAGAGAAGGGACTCAAGAGGTAGGCACTGATTCAATTGAGTGGTCTTTAGCAGTATGTTAGAGACCTTGGAATTTTTCCTATACGTAATATTTAACAACTAAAGTGTTATAAGAGAGAAAGTGAGATATTTGGAAGATTAGTTACATGCTTTTGGCAGAAAGATACAAAATCGATACTAATAAAAGCAGGAAGAACAGTTAGAAAGTTTTAAAGTATTACAAATTCAAGTTGGCAGAAGAGATAAATGAGTACAATTTTGATACAAATGTATATTGGGGAACAAATTTTGGATATGAAAGGATGAGGATGGCAGTCAAAGGATAAGACAAAGAATCACATGCAGATCCTGAAATTTTAGTCAACTATTGTTTTCCATTAAGTATTGGGTCAAAAAAGCAAAGTGGCCAAGGATCAGGTCAAAGGCAAGGAAGGAAACAAGCAGGGTTGGAGTTCCATTTTTAGCAGCATCACAGACTAGATACCAATAATTCCACTGAAAAGAACCATAACTGCTAGAAAACATCTTTTAATCAATCTTCTTGAAAGTGACTCTGAGCTGGCAACTATAAGTAAGATCAGCACAAGCCATGGACTACATAAAAGTAGGAGACCAAAGAGGTAAAAGGGCTCTGAAGTTGGATTTTGTCCAGTGAGTTTTTGTCAAACTGGGTGATTCTGAGTATTTGTTTTCTTAGCATTGTGGAACTCAGGCAGAAATGAATGCCAGAACTGGCACAATCTGGATGGAAGGCTTGATATGAGGCCCTCAAATGACTACACTCTCAGACTAAGTGTGAATTATTAACAGAAATCACTCATGTCTTTTCCCACCCCACTCCAGAACTGTCAGAAAGCTTGCCTATGTTCAAACTTGGTGCTGAGCAGAGAAGACAAGAAAGTACTTAAGAGGCTGTATGACCACAAGTAGATCCTTACATAGGTTTGGAGTGAAAATTCACACCACTTGAGTGGCACCCCCAGAAATTCCTTAAATTAATAATTTAAAGTGATTCAAGACTGTTGGTTCCCCTATCAACTGCTAAAGTGCTTTTTGAAACCAAAGTCCTTTATAAAGAAATGCACTATTGGCTAGGCACAGTGGTTCACACCTACAATCTCAGCATTTTGGGAGGCCAAGGCAAAAGCCCAAGAGTTTGAGACTAGCCTGGCCAACATAGTGACACTTCATTACTACAAAAAAAAAAAAAAAAATAGCTGGGCATGGTAGTGCATACCTGCTGCATGGTGGTGCAAACCAACTTTTCGAGAGCAACATTGGAAGCAAGAGAATTTAAAGGATATTGTCAACGTACTGAGAGAAAATATCTGTAAGCTAGAATTCTATACCTAGTGAAATTATCTTTCAAGAATGAGGACAACATAAAGACATTTTTAGAAAATATTTGGTGTATAACAAATGGACTAAAACCTCTAAAGGCAAGTCCCAGCTACTCTAGAGACTGAGATGGGAGGATTGCTTGAGCCCTGGAGGTTGAGGCTGCAGTGAGCTGTGATCATGCCACCGCACTTCAGCCTGGGTGACAGAGTGAGACCATGTCTCAAAAAAAAATGCACTTTTATACCAGCCCAATAATTTAGAATTAAAGCAATAAGAAAAAATTATCATCTCATAATAAAAAAGTACCAAGACACAATGAAACAAGGCAATTCAAGTGAGAGCCAGAAGAAGTAAAAGAATATGGAATTAGATCTACAATACTTTAGATATTGAAATGATCAGATACAGCACCTAAAATGCATACTTTATGTGATTCCGGAAATAAAAAGGGGCCAAAAACATGACTAAAGAGAAGACTGATTATAAAACGAAACAAAGAGAAATGTTAGATGTTAAAAAATGTAATAACTGAAATTAAAAAAAATTAACATGTAGGTTTAGCAGGAGACAAAACACAGCTTAAAAGAGAACTGAAAGACCTAAAGTAATTATTTAGAATGAAACTCAGAGAACCAAAGCAACAGAAGTAAAAAAAATAAATAAATAAAAGTTCAAGTCCTCTTAAATATGTTTAATTGGAATTCCAGAAGAAGAGAACGGAAATGGAACAGAAACAATATTTGAAGAGCTAATTATTGAGAAATCTCTAGAATCAATGAAAAATACGAATTTACAGATTCAAGAAGCTCAATGTATTCCCACTTTGATAAATAAAAAGAAATCTATACCTAGTCAAATTATATTGAAATTGCAATTAAAAATCACAGGGAATATTTTAAAGGTAGTTAGATTATCCTCAAAGCAATGGCAACTTAAATGATAACCAACTTTTCAACAGCAACATTGGAAGTAAGAGAGTATAAAGGATATTTTCAATGTATTAAGAGAAAATATCTACAAGCTAGAATTCTATACCAACTGAAATTATCTTTCAAGGATGGAGGAGAACATGAAGACATTTTTGGAAACTATTTGATATACAGTAAATGGACTGAAACCCCTAGAGACAAACATTGTCAAATTGAATTATTAAAATACTCACCTATTTGCTGCTTACAAGAGACACATTTAAACACAAACCACAGAAGGTGAAATATAAGTGTGGAAAAAGTTATACCGGTAAGGTATTAAATAGTGGCTGGTGTAGCTATAATAAAACAAGCAAAATAGACATTAGGGTAAAAAGAATCCCAGAATAAAGAGTCATTGCAGGCCAGGAGCAGTGGCTCCCAGCACTCTGGGGGGCCAAGGCAAGCAGATCACTTTAGGTCAGGAGTTGGAGACCAGCCTGGCTAACATAGGGAAACTCTGTCTCTACTAAAAATACAAAACAAAACAAAACAAAAATTAGCTGGCTGTGATGGCATGTGCCTGTAATACCAGCCACTTGGGAAGCTGAATCACGAGAACTGCTTGAATGTGGGAAGTGGAGGTTGCAGTGAGCTGAGGTTGCACCACTGGCACTCCAGCCTGGGCAACAGAGTGACACTATGTCTCAAGGGAAAAAAAAAAAAAAAGAAAGTCACTGCATAATGATGAAAGGTTAAATTAATGAAGATACAATAATTCTAAATGTATAAATATCTATCATATCCCTAAAATATATAAAGAAAAATGACAGAACTATAAAAAAGACATATTTATTTCACAAATAAAGAAATAGTGTTTAAATTATAAGGAACATGGCACCAAACAGACTATTCTATCTTTTCAGGAAGTTTAAACATCCTTTGCTAAGTAAACGGATGTAACAGATTTAAAAAATCTGTGAAAATATAGAATAGGGGTTGGCAAATTGTGGACTATGGACAAATAAGGCCTGCTGTCTGTTTTGTACAGTCTGTGAAGTAGTAATTCTTTTTAAATTTCTAAATAGCTAATAGAATCAAAAGAATAGTAATAATTTATAACACAAAAATTATATAAAATTCAAATTTAGTATATTTAGTGCACATAAAGTTTTATTAGAATACAACAGAGTCAGGCTTATTTAATAACGTATTGCCCATGGCTGTTTTTATGCTCCAATGGCAGAGTTGAGTAGGTGTGACAGTGACCATATGGCCCACAAAGTCTAAAATATTTACTCTATAGCCTTTTACAGCAATGTTTGCTGGACTCAGATATAGATCTGTACATTAAAACGAACACATTTCATCAAATAAACATAAAGAGAACATTGTACCAAATAATAACAAGATACATGCTCTTTTCAAGCACAGATATTTAAAAAAATTTGACTATTTAAACAAATTTTTAAATTGTTCATCAAAAATCAGTTATAAGAACAAATAGAAACACCACATAGGCTTCAAATCCAGAAGTAAGTTTAAATAATTCAAGAGTCAAATAAAAAGCTATAGTAGAAATAAGTAGTTAGGATTGAAAAATAAGAAAAATACCACACATTTCTTGTGAGATGGGATACACTCCTGGAATGACAAGTAAAGACCAGGGAAAACCTACCCCTCCCTAAGAACTATGAGAATGTTTTTAAAAAGAATCAAAATACACTTTTTCAGAACTTTGAAAATTAACCAAAGAATTGTAACAATCTGAGGATTTGATAAAATATTATCTATACTATTTCATTTAATTGATGCAATATCAATTAAATTAATATCAATTAAACTGTGATAAAAATGAGCTATCAAGCCATAAAAATACAGGGAGGAATCTTAAATGCATATTACTAAGTGAAAGAACCTGGTCTAGAAAGCCTACTTAAGGTATGATTCTAATCATATGACATTCTGGAAAAGGCAAAACTATACAGACAATAAAAAGGGCAGTGGTTCCCAGGAGTTTGGTGGGGTAGGGTGTGTGTGGTTCAGGATGGGTGGAATAAGAAAGGTGAATGGGTGAAGAGGGATTTTTAGGGTGGCAAAATTATTCTGTATGATACATGAGACTTAGAATGTACAACACCAAGAGTGAACCCTAATGTAAACTATGGGCTTTAGTTAATAATAATGTAAGATTGGTTCATCAGTTGTAACAAATATACAACACTAAAGCAAGATGTTAATAACTGGGGAAACTGTGAGCAGAGTAAACAGGAACTCTGTGTACTTTCCACTCAATTTTTCTGTAAACCTAAAACTGCTCTAAAAATAGCCTATTAATTTCAAAAGTGATTGCATCATCTTGGATGGAAGGGCTGTGAAGAAAATCTGGGGCACACTGTGCTAGAATTAGAAGTCCAGAACCAGGGTAGGCTCTTAGAAAAGTGGCTACACAGACCATTCTTATATCAAGTCCTCTGTATCAACAAAAGAGGGAACCCTTGAGCCGAGAAGTTTGGAAAACTACCTGGATACTTCTCTAACCAGCAACCTTCTGCTACTACTGAAGGAAAATCTGTTTTACTAAATATTGAGTAATTAAAAAGTAATCCAGTTGCTTCCATACAATATTTCTGGGTACTGTGGTGAGATGTGTGAAACTGATAAAAAAGGATTAAATCTAGGTTTCTAGATTTAAATCTAGATCATTAAAGGCATATTGAGAAATCAAGAAAAGTTTGTAAGGCAGGAGAGGCAGTGTAATTTAGGGGTTAGGGACCCAGACTCAAATCCCAGCTCTACCACTTGCTAGCTAAGAGACCTCAAGGAAATTACTTAACCTCTCTCCCTCAGTTTTCTGGTTTGTAAATTGGGGATTATTAAAATATGTGCCTCACAGAGGGTTAGCTGATTTAATATTTGAAACACCAGATTTTTTTTCTGTTACACAAATATACACCTCCTATATAAAAATATATCTTACAAATTCATATGAAAATGAAGACCATCACAATGGTAAACCAAGAAAAGATGTGAATAGGAAATTCACAAAATGAAAACAAACAAACAAACAGTAAACATCTTCAGATGTTTAACCTCACCAGTAATTAAAGAAATGCAAGCCAACATAATAAGATGCATTGATTATCATGCTGAATAAGATTAAAAGAATGATAATATCTGGCATTGGTAAGGGTATGAGGAAATAGACATTTTCCTGTGGTTGTGGTAGGGGTATAAATTGAAAACACTTCTCAGGACAGCAGTCTTGCAATTTAGATTATGGCAGACCCTGTTCATTGCTTATCCAAGTATTGTTCACCTTCTTTTTTCCCTACTAGTAGTGCTGTCTCCTGAGACAGAGGCAAAAAATGTCAGATACTTGTTTTTCTAACCTTGGTCCCCAGCCAGGTCTAATCAATGACATCAAGACAGGTCTACTGGGGTGAGAGGTGGAGTTCTGGAACTCCTTTTCCTTCCTGATGAACAGAGACATTTGAAGAAAGCTCTTGCATTTGCCCTCTTTTCTTGGAAGTTGCTGAATGAGGACCTCATGCTTAGAGTTGATATACTTTCTTGCAATTATGAGGAAAAGTTCAAGAGAATCACAGAGATGCCCACTCATAATCTTGACATCATCAATCTGCCCAATCAACCCTAAAACTGCAGCTTAGGCATTATACCTGATGTGTAAGAATGTGTAACAACATATGAAACTGTTGATTATTTATTACTAAGAGAAAAACAGTTCATGAAACAGTACGTAATTCTGTGATAGCAAGAATTCATTTATATGTATATATGTATATGAATATATATGAATATATTCATTGAAAAGGTTACAAGTATAATAATAATAATAATATTGAACACTTACTAAGCCCTTGAAGACTTTAGTAAATCCATTATAAATCCATTATAAACTGAGAGGCTGCAATTGTTACCTTTCTTTGTGTTGGTAATCTCAGACGGTATCGTTTCTGATTTCTGCTGAGAAATAGAGTCCAACAAATCTCCACTGTGAGGGGTTGCTGGCATTTCAGGAGGACAAATAAGACCTGAATTGGGACTACTGCTCACAGCACCATCTGCAAAGAGAATCTGAAGAAAGAACAAAAGTTTTCAGCATTCTCAGAAGCAAGGGAGACGTTGTTTAACAATAAACACAGTGTGTCAAATGGAAATAGGTTCAACATGTTCCACAGAAGAAGTGCTGTTTGCAGACCTCCAGACCCAGCAGCACAAAGCAGATTATAGAAAAGTAGATCTGGAGTTCAGAGACAATAGCCTAGTTACCACCATAATAATATTATTTTATATTTTCTATTTACCTTTTATTTTATTTCTTTTCTTTTCTTTTTATTTCCATCTTTTCTTGGATTGATTTGAGTTTTATTTTTTCCATTCTTCATCTTTCCCCTTTGTGATTGGAAATTATAAACTCTATTTCAATTTTTCTAATGACTGTATTAAAATTTTATCACATATTTAAATTTGTAGTTTCTAGTAATATCTATCTAGTATATACAGTGTCTCTAGGTACCATAGATTTGTCTACCTGATATCGGTACCTAGACACTCCCAACAAACATGACGAGGACTAAGGTCAGTGTTGCTGATGAGAAGTCAAATGTCTATCTGGTTTTTATTCTTGTGTAGGTAACTTGTTTCTTTCAGGAAACTTTTGGGATTGTCTATCCGTGCAGTCCTAAAATTGCATGACAGCATATTTAGATAATCCTTTAAAAACAATTAATATCAGTTCTGATTGTCATTCAGTTGCCCTGTTTAATCTGAAGTATTCTTTTTAAGCTCTGTGAAAATTTCTTAGGTCATGTCTTTGATTCTTTCCTCCCTTCATTCTTACTATTTTCTTCTTCTGGAAATTATATTATATGGACCCTTTTTCCACATCTCTCAGCTTTTCTCTCCCTCATAATCTACTCCCTCCCGTTTTTGATCATTCACAATTATTTCTAATTTCTAAGAACTCTTGATATTTTTCCTTAGCTACTTTACAAAAAGTTGTTATGTTGTGAACTGTTAACCTCTCAAGTCTGCCTATATTACTTTTACCCACTTTAAAACTTTTAAAGTATTTAATTTCAGGTGCTATTTCTTTCTGTTCCTGAATTATGTACTTTACTTTTACGGGATTGCTTTCTTTCCAAGATTTATGATTCTTGAGTGCACGGTCATCTTTCTCATTGAGAATCCCTTTTACTTCTTGGTGGTGTAGTGTCTGCTCACAGGAGCTCCTGTTTTGTGATCATTGGAGAAGGAAAGAGCAGGGATATGGCTTCTGATTGTTAAGGTTTCTCGTTCCCATCCTCCAGGTGACAGTGAGTTACCTGGGGAACTACCTTCATTTTCTGAGCCCAGAGCTCCATGTGCAAATGTTTGTGTTAGAACTCCCATTTTGATTTTTAGTTTTGCTGCATGTTCTCCTCTCGTGTATGTTTTAACTTTGTGTATGCATATTTCTCCATCAGTTTGATAGCATATGATCTGCATTTTAAAAGAAATTCTCCAAATCTTCCGATCTATTATTGATGACATGCTTTGTTGTTCTCCAGTATCATTATGAATTCATTATTTAAATGTTAAAAACTAGTTTAAGATACCTTGAGAGGGAGAAAAGGTAAAAACTGTGTTCAGTTTGCAATCTTAGATCATGCAGAGAAATGACAAGTTTATTTGTATCTTGCTCTGCGTAGTGATTTTTTAAATTCTAAACTACATTATTTATCATTTGTCATTTTAAGGTGCATTCCTTTTTCAAGTGAGTTGTTCCTTTTCCCTGCTATAGAACTGTTCCTTACCCATAACCTGTCTTTTACTTTGGAACAGGGAAGAATAACTTCTCTAACACATTCTTGTACCTGTGTGGATCCATCCAACATATATTTGACAACAGTGCCTTGACTGGTGATAACCCTTGAAGCCTCCTGCTCTGTGGGTGGCATCACCGTTTTATAGAACTCATAGTGCTTCACCCTCTGGGGGTAGCTCTGACGGACCATGATGTCCCAGGTGGGTTCCTCATCTATAACACATTGACCTAAAAAAAGAATAAAGCTTTCTTGTGAACTGGGCAATGCTGCAGGACTGGATTTTATCTTCTTGCTTAATTATTTTCTTTTTCTTTTCTTTTCTTTGTTTTAAAAATAGAGACAAGGTCTCGTTTTGTCATCCAGGCTGGAGTGCAGTGGTGCAATCATAGCTCACTGCAGCCTCAAACTCCTGAATTCAAGCCTTCTGAGCAGCTGGGACTACAGGCTTGCACCATAGCACCCTGTTAAGTTTTTCTATTTTTTGTAGACACAGGGTCTCATTATGTTGGCTAGGCTGGTCTCAAACTCTTGGCCTCAAGTGATCCTCCCACCTCAGCCTTCCAAAGTGCTGTGATTACAAGTGTGAGACACCATGCTTGGTGCTTATTTTCTTTTGTCTGCATGTGAGTAATAGGGCAGTTTCCATATTATGACAGATGGCCTAGAATAGTGGTTCTTTGCTGACCTTGTTACATTCAAAGGTAGTAAATTAGGTCATCTA
This sequence comes from Colobus angolensis palliatus, assembly GCF_000951035.1. Classification (NCBI taxonomy): domain Eukaryota; kingdom Metazoa; phylum Chordata; class Mammalia; order Primates; family Cercopithecidae; genus Colobus; species Colobus angolensis. The sequence continues at coordinate 2,444,239 of NW_012113586.1, read as the reverse complement.
CAACACCTGGTAGGTACCTTCTCCATGTGTAAGCCACTCTTTCTAATAAAATCTAGGACAAATTCGGGCAAAATTATGAAGGAAGCAGAGTTTTGCTGAATTAGGTGTTTCCTCTTCCTGCCCACTGGTGCTTATCTCTTACCTTTGATTAAACTTTCCACCATGGATGTACACACTGCCCTGGTGGTGCCTGGTTGCCCAGAGCCCCAGGGGAAGTCACCCCCTCAGACTTGCCTTTCCTAAGTCATCTGTCATCTTTCAAAGTTAACGTTAACATAGTTTCCTCATCTCTAACCAAATCCAGATTTATCTTAGCATTCTGCTGTTAGCTGGCAATCAAGGAGAAAAGCACTTAATAAGTTCCTTCAAAAGCAAGCACTACTATGGAGAAATTCTGGCATACTGTACCTAGTCAGGCTTTGCTAACTGAATGAATTCCTCTTAGTTTATAATGTGGTTTATTGGGGCCAAAAAGCCTTAACACAAAGGAATTAACACACAATAATAGCATTTTAAGAACTATGTATCAGCCTGATGGGAAAATCATGGCACCCCTTAAATCACGGAAGTACTAATAATAATGATAAACCAATAAACATTTATTGGGATAGTTCTTGTATATGTTAAATGCTTTATACATGTATTTTTTATTGAGTCTGCCTTCACAATCCTTTAAAATAGGCACTTTAATTTTCCAGAGTTTTCAGATGAAGAAATAGAGGCTTGGAGAGGTTATTAACTTAGAAAGCTATAACTTTGGAAGACACTTAGTAATCATCCAGCACTAAGGACACACAACCAGTAAGGAAGATAAGTGAAATTTGAATCATTTTCTTATACTATAAAAGCAACCACCACTAACAACCAAAAATAAAAAGTCACTCAGGAAAGGATTCAAGTCTAGGCTCTTTCCTCTTATCCCATGATAACTGTCTTTCCCTAATGTCCAAGGCTGACCCTGATGAAGATATTGCTACTTTGGTATTTATGTTGTTATGTTCAGACTTAAATTAGGATTTTCATAGTATATGGATGAATTTAAACAGATGAGTTATTATTAACTACATTGTCTACCCTAGCATAAGGAGGAAAATATTAGACTGGATAATGAAACTAATAGAAGAGACAGTTGAAAGGGGTATTAAGCTGGGGTTTGATAACAGGATCAAACAAGCAAACAAATGTATCCTTGAATTTGAAAGCAACATCTCTTTGAGTACACTCATAGCTCTTCGACTGGAAGACACTCAGTGACCATTCAACACAGTGGGAAAACCTGGGCCACTAGGGATTCTTGGGAATGGAGCAGAGTCCATGGCCTATTTTTAATAATTCAGAATGCCTAAGGAGAAGCAAAATTTAACTTCAACATTTAGTTTCTGTTTTTTTGGGGGTGGGGAGGAGGCTGGCAAGTAAATAAAACATTAAATTATTTTTAAATAAGCATAGCCTTTTTCTTTGATACACTTTTCAAATGTGATATACATAAGGGAATTATATGAAAAAGGATATTAAGTTGTGAAACTGTAAAGAACTGCTAATGTAATGTAGTATTATTCAGATGAGAAAACATGGCCCTGAGACCCTAAGTGACTTAAAAGGGCCGCATCATTCATTGGTGTCAGGGTCAGCTTTAGAACTCAAGTCCCTGTTCAGTGCCTGCTTTGTTGCATCTCCTACTTCTACTGCAACAGTGAGTTTCTATTTAAATAATATTCAGATTCAGTTACAAATGCAGATGCCTCATCAGGTTAATTAAAGAAATCTTACTTGTACTTATTTACGTAGCTGAAGAAGTTAGGAGTCATGTACAGAACCAACAGAGATAACACACTATAAAATTACATATGGACACATGAAAACGAAGACTTAGTTTTCTGTTTTTTTTTTTTTTTTTTGAGATGGAGTCTCACTCTGTCGCTGGGGCTGGAGTGCAATGGCTGGATCTCAGCTCACTGCAAGCTCCGCCTCCCGGGTTTATGCCAGGTTTATGCCATTCTCCTGCCTCAGCCTCCCGAGTAGCTGAGACTACAGGCGCCCGCCACCTCGCCCGGCTAGTTTTTTGTATTTTTTAGTAGAGACGGGGTTTCACCGTGTTAGCCAGGATGGTCTCAAACTCCTGACCTCGTGATCCGCCTGTCTCGGCCTCCCAAAGTGCTGGGATTACAGGCTTGAGCCACCGCGCCCGGCCTGGTTTTCTTAACCTATTTAATCTGCATCTATCTCTATGTATTTTGTGTCCAGTGTCATTTGTTTTGGTCAGACCAGCAACATGCTGCACCCATGACCCTCTGTAGAGTGAAGAACGTAGGAATACACACAAGTTTTTAAGAGCACTGGCTTTGTCATCACTGGGCTGAGAATGGCATTTCAGCTCTGCCACTTGGGAGTTGAGTGACCTTAGGCAAGTAACTGAGCCTCCTGAAGCCTCAATTTCATTATTTTGTAAAATGGAGTAGTTAGTATCTAGCTCATAATATTTGTATTTTTGACATGTATACTAAGTACTTAGTGCCTGGCCATAGAAATGCTAAAAATGTGAAAAAGGTCTATTGCTCATTATCAACAAGATGTATGTTTAACTGGTAAGAAAATACACAATTTCCTGTTTTCTACATGACATTTTGCTCCCCGTTTCCCACCCTACCCCATATAGCACTCACCTGTAGATTCTTGCCCAATGAAAGTCAACAGGAGCCCACTGGGGCAAGACATATTTAGGCTTTGGAAGGTAGGAACATCAACATTCTCTTGTAAAACAGGTTCTGGTTCTACTTCTTCCTGTAAATAATTCAGCATGTGAATAACTGGTTGTCATTTTCTAAATGAGTTATTATTTATTTTGACTAAGCAAGGATGTGCTGAGTGCTCAGGACCTGACTTGTATAGAGCTAGCTGGACCCTGCAAGGACACACGAGTCTCTGGTTTTGCAATTTATATTCTACTTGCAGACTGGCACACAGACAGGTGAGACAAATGGCAGTAACAATAGTTGGCACATCTTTTCACAGAAAATAGAGATATAGTGAAAGTTAATAAGAACAATTGGGAAAGGATTTGTGAAATAATTGGGGCTTGAAATAGGCCTTGAGGGATGCCTCTGTTTGGATATGTAGGCATAAGAGCAGTGCTGGCATCTGAATGTTGGTGGCCCCCACCCAAACTCATATGTTGGAACCTAACACCTAATGTGACAGTATTAAAAGGTGGGGCCATTTAGCAAGTGATTAAGTCATGAGGGCTCCACCCTCATGAATGGGATTAGTGCTTTTAAAGAGATTGATGGGAACACCTTTGCCTATTCCTCTTCTGCCATGTGAGGACACACTGAAGGTACCATCTGTATGAGGAATAGCTGGGCATGGTAGTTTGTGGTTGCAATGTCAGCTACTCGAAAGACTGAGTTGGGAAGATCACCTGAGGCAAGAAGTAACAGCCAGGGTAACATAGTGAGACCCAGTCTCCTTAAAAATTAAAAGAATTGGCCAGGCATGGTGGTGCATGCCTGTGGTCCCAGCTACTTAAGATGCTGAGGTGGGATGACTGCTTGAGCCCAGGAGTTTGAGCCCACACTACCATACTCCAGTGTGAGTGACAGAACAAGAACCCCATCTAAAATAAGATAAAATAAAATGAAATAAAATAAAATAAGAGAAACAGGCCCTCACCAGACATCAAATCTGCTAATATCTTGATATTGGATTTCACAGCCTCTTTAACTGTCAGCAATAAATTTTGATTGCTTATAAATCACCCAGTCTATTTTTTATAGCAGCCCAAAGTAATACAGAAAAAGTGTTTGAGAGACCATCACTTTTTTTGGTATGTTCTTACAATTTGGATGCTAGAGATATTATGCTATTAGGATATCTGTCCTTTGTTTTCTATTATGAGCACATATTGCTTTTGTAGCAAATGAAAGTAATAAAATAAAAATAAAAGACAATTAAAAGTTATTTATAAATTAATGAGGGTTTGGGTGTGTTTACTTTAAAATCCTAATTAATTTTATGTCAGCTTTGCCTAAATCCCTTGTTTGGTTATATGTACTCAAGAATGAAATTTACTTGGTAACGTTCAAACAAACTCTAATGATAATCATTTCACTTTTTCCAGCTGGTTCTCTTTTGTTAACCACCAAAATCACTCCACTGGTACCCAATTGGTGGATATTTGTTTTTTTCTAACTAGTCTTTTATTGTTGAACATTTACGTTGTTCTGCCTTTTCTTTGTCACTAACAGAGGAAAAATATATAAATGATTAGCTAAAAATAAATTAAAAATGCAAAGCAAAAATAAGAGAAAAATGCTTATGAGATTCTGTAAAATGAGCAAAACTGCTCAAAGATGCAAACCTGCCACGGCAAATCTACCATCACACATAAAACCAGTTATCATCCTTCACCCTTCCATTATCATTTATTTAAAAAACATTAAGTGAACACATTAGTTTGCTAGCAAGATGCCTTTGGCTAAATTAATTTTAAAAGAATTACCTGGAGTTATTCATTTTAACACTTGAACATTTTTACTTAACAAGAGTCAAGTGGCCTGGCATGAGAAATTTTATCTAGTATAACTATGTATATATGGTGCAGAGGCATTGTCGTATTTAAAACTCGTAACTTTTAAAAGGCCAGAGTCTGAAACCCAGGTTCTTGGACTTTTAAACATATTTTTATCTTCCAGTAGTTGATTATTTTTTCACTGTACTTTTTTAGTAGTAAGTACCAATAGTCAAGACTTAACCAGTAGTTTTCTTGTTACCTGTCTTTTAAAATCCTCTTTTTAAATTTATTTTATTTTATTTTACTTTAAGTTCTGGAATACATGTGCAGAATGTACAGGTTTGTTACATAGCTATACATGTACCATGGTGGTTTGCTGCACCTATCAATCCGACATCTAGGTTTTAAGCCCCACATGCATTAGGTATTTGTCCTAATGCTCTCCCTCCCCTTACCCCTGATCCCTGACAGGTCCTGGTGTGTGATGTTCCCCTCCCTGCGTCCATGTGTTCTCATTGTACAACTCCCACTTATGAGGGAGAACATGCGGTGGTTTTCTGTTCCTGTGTTAGTTTCCTGAGAAGGATGGCTTCCAGCTTCATCCATATCCCTGCAGAGGACATGAACTCATTCTTTTTTATGGCTGCATAGTATTCCATGGTGTATGTGTGCCACATTTTCTTTATTCAGTCTATCATTGATGGGCATTTGGGTTGGTTCCAAGTCTTTGCTATTGTAAACAGTGCTTCAATAAACATACGTGTGTGTGTCTTTATTGCAGAATGATTTATAATCCTTTGGGTATATACTCAGTAATGGGATTGCTGAATCAAACAGTATTTCTGGTTCCAGATTCTTGAGGAATTGCAACACTGTTTTCCACAATGGTTGAACTAATTTACACTCCCACCAACAGTGTAAAAGCAGAACTGTCTTTTGATCTTTGTTCTGTTAGGAAAACGTTTAGAGTCAAAGTGTGTCTGTGTGTGTGTGTGTGTGTGTGTGTTTACTATGATGAAGGGCTAGAGGTAATAGGTGGACTTCTCTTTAATCAGAGGTGGGCTGTTAGTCTTGTTAGATTCTTAGCACATCAATATCTAAGACCAACTTGACCAAATGAAACTGTTTCCATTATTTGGTTGAATATATTTTTCTTCCAATCGTTATTCATCTCAGTGGAGCTAAACAAAGTATTGAAAATACGGGATGGCAGCAAATTGACCAATCAAAAGCAAAGAAAATCTAAGAAATAGAGTGGAAAAAAGGTTGAACTAACTTTTTCCAAACTTAGAATGAATGACCTGAGACAACTTATGTATGACAATATGTCTCCTGGAGTGGTAATTCAACTTTTGTGTACAAATCCTTCTTGTCTGTTCAAAGTTGAGACTACAAGCGACGTTAATGTATCTGCACAATGAAACGTATGCACTGTAATAACACTATTGACATAATTCATGGTTTTAAAGAAGTTAACACTGAAGCAGAAACAGAGTCTGGGAATCTACGGCAAGGTTCGTTTACCTTTTTCTCTTCTTCTTTTGGGTGCTCTTCTTCTTTAAGAGATTCTTTGGGTTTTTCTTTGCCTTTTATTTTCCCTTTAGCTTTGCTTTGAGGAACGGTCACTATAACAGGAACCACTGTTGGAGTGAGTGCTGAAGGGATATTCAATATTGTTTCTAAATTAGGATCCTTATCTTCTAAAAACAGAAAAAGTAAAAATGAAGTTGATTCAACATTCAAATTTGGTATCCTTGTGAAATAATATTTACAACTCAAAAATTTACACAAGTTGACAACAATTTTTACCTTGCTAAATAATATGAAATTGATAGCCAATGGTGGACAAGACAGATAAGGAGTGTATAATTTAGTGGGTAGTTCACATTAGAACCCCTCAGGTATAATGCTGTGTGTTCAGTCTGTGACAGAGGAAATACCGAGTGACTTAGGAACTCAGAAGAAGTGTATCTACTGCAAAATGTCTTTGTACAGTCTACTGTGGCTATACTGAGCACTTCACCTTTCCATAAATGGAAAAGCCTTTCTATGCTTTTACACTACTGGACTTTTACACATGCTATTCCTGGTATCTAGAATTCCCTTCCTTCAATTTTTTTAATAGGCAATTCTCACTCACCTCCAAAGACCTAGTTCGCATGCTACTGCCACTTGCTCTGGGAAGCATTTTCAGAGCAAGTAACACCTCTATGCTGTGGCTTGCAGGATGGGAGGAAGTTTAATTGTTGAAAGTGGTGGTGCACATGACAAAACAGAAAGTATTCTGAGTAGTGGCACAGCATAAGAAAATGGGCAGATGTAAGAGACAGCATAGTTTATTCAAGGAACTGAAAGTCACAGAAATAATAGGGTAGGAAGGTATACTTCTCTATGGGAAAATGGATCAGGTCGGTTGTCATTCAGGGTTTGGGTAAACAATCATGTAAAACTTAAGTTGGGGCCTGATTAAGATTCTTAATTTTAGGTGTATTCAGTAGGCGCCCTGAAAGGCAGTAAGAAGCAAGAATGATCTATTCCTCTTAGCAAGAGGAAGTAGTGTCCAAAGATTTGATTGGGTTTCTTTATATTTTTGCCTATTTCATAGCTGTATTGTCTACTTTTTATTTGTCCAAACGGTTACTAAATTATATTTAGCTGTGTATACCCAATTAAAGGGGGATAATTGGAATGGAAATCTGTTTAGTCATTAGCAGATAAGGTTCTTAAATATCAGTTATATATGAGCACTTAGAAAATGTGTGTGTGTATATATACATATATATATGTATGTATTTTTTTTCAAAGACTTATACCTTCAACTTTTAAAAAAAACATATAGGATGTAAAATATTACTTATCTACACTATAAACATTTTCAAATGCCATATTTATATCTTGAAATTAGGAACATCTGTTTAAAATTTATTACATATTAATTTAAGGACTAAATCAGGATTAAGAAAATCACTCAGGAATAGGAGCAACAGAATTGATAGTAGGTATAAATATCTTAATGTAAAATAATGATAACCTATATTAAGAAGAGGTAAGAATTTTTAGTGACTGTGTAGTGATAATGGATTTTAATACAAAATTTGTTAGGCATCAAATGACTTCTCCAGTTGCTGATTTAACAACAAATCAAAGACAAAGGCAAAATTAAAACACAAAATCTCCAATAAAGCCAAAATACTAAGAAATCTAATGGACTCTCAAACTCAGTAGAGTACTAGGATATCTGGCACAAGGTAAGAAATAAAATTATAATTATCCATGAAAAATTTATCACTGCAAAAAAAAACTATATAGAAAGACAGGTAATTGGATCACCATGATTGACACTAACACATAGTTTTAAGTTTATGCAGCATTGAGTTTACCTTTGATTTTATAATACTTTAAAAAAATATGTTGTGGTTAGATCCCTCTAAAATGCATGGGAAGCCACAAATTTCCTAATTGGTTCTTGGTAAAGTGACATCCTATTTTGTGGTTTGTAAAGAAATAGTTCCAGTTGGATAATTTGTTTGTTGAAAATGGGGTAGAAGGCTGGGTGCAGTGGTTCACATTTGTAATCCCAGTACTTTGGGAGGCCAAGGTGGGAGCATCACTTGAGCACAGGAGTTTAAGACCAGCTTGGGAAACATAGTAAGACTTCATCTCTACCAAAAATAATTAGCCAGGTGTGGTGGTGTGCGCTATAGTCCCAATTACTCAGGAGTCTGAGGTGGGAGGATTGCTTGAGCTCAGGAGTTGGAGGCTGCTGTGAGGCATGATTGTGCCACTGCACTCCAACCAAGTGACAGAGCAAGATCCTGTCCGAAAGAAAGAAAGAAAGAAAGAGAGAAAGAAAGAAAGAAAGAAAGAGAGAGAGAGAGAGAGAGAGAGAGAGAAAGGAAGGAAGGAAGGAAGGAAGGAAGGAAGGAAGGAAGGAAGGAAGGAAGGAAGGAAGGAAGGTAGGAAGGAGAAAGGGGGGTACAGAAAGCTTTCCGTATGTCCACTTAGTAGCTCCTTTAAGGCTAATGTCCTGAAGCACACTGAACAGTTCTATAATTACAGGATTCACAAAGAAAACCAAGAGGATTCCTTGGCAATTTATGCTTTCTTTTACACCCAACTAAAAGGCTCATTTTTATAGGGTAGTTGACAAGGATAACTGGTATATATGTGTTAATATGCATGTATACAAACATGTATATATATCACACACATGTAATCTTATATGTATAAGTGATTATATAAAGGATTATATAAAAAGTCAAAGCATTTCAAAGCATTTTTATTTTGTATGTATCTATGTATGAAAGATTATATATATATATATATACTTGTATACACACATATGTATGCACGTATATATAGACACACATACACACACACCCCTCTTCTATTCCCATCCTGCAGGAAAAACTATGAGGAGCATTAAATCATAACATGTTATTGACAAATAAGCAGACTGAGAATGGGCAGTGGCAGGGTCCCTTGGCAGTGGGCCACACTTATCCTTTCTGTTGTGTTCATTTCACCTGGTGCCATTCCATTTGATCCATAGTAACTTATCGAGAGGCAGATTCCATTTTCTAACGTGGCAGAAAAAGATCCAAACTTGCTGAAAGCTTTATTCTTTGCGTCTGATACTTCTAAAAGACAAAATCAAATCAAAAACGTTTTCACTTAATTCAAAATAAATATAATTAAGATTGTGGTCTACCACAATCAACTTAAAAACAATTGGTTTAGCTCGACCATGCACTCAGGGTTGTTAGAGGTACGGTGGAATTACAAAGATAAGAACATGAAACTCTTGTTTTAAGGACTTTAGGTTAAAACGAAGCGAGGAAATCAATGGGTTGATGGCATAGCCATAAGCAGATTATTCATCTGGCAGACCGTCCACATGGCTTTTAAAATTAAAACCATCAGTTCTGTTTCAGTTTCCCCACATTTTAAAACATTTTCTTAAGTTCCCACATTTAAACTTTTTTACATTTTAAAACATTTAAAAATTGTTTCAGTCCAACATAATTTTAAAACAAAATTGTTATGGCACATATTTTTTTCTTTTCTCAATTTTTATGTTTAGGGGGTACATGTGCAGGTTTGTTACATGGGTAAATTGCTTGTCACTGGGGTTTGATGTACAAACAATTTCATCACCCAGTTAGTGAGCATAGTGCCTGATAGGTAGTTTTTCAATCCTACCCTTCTCCCAACCTCCCCTCTTAAATAGGCCCCACTGTCTATCATTCCCATCTTTATGCCCATGTGTACTCAGTGTTTAGATCCCACTTATTAGTGAGAAAATGCAGCATTTAGTCTTCTGTTCCTGTGTTAAATTGCTTAGGATAATGGCCTCCAATGGCCTCCACTGCATCCATGTGCTGCAAAGGATATGTTTTAGTTGTTTGTGGCTACATAATACTCCATAGTATGTATGTACCACATTTTCTTTATCCAGTCCACCACTAATGAGCATCTAGGTTGATTCCATTTCTTTTCTCTCATGAATAGGAAACACACATCTGAAGGTGTATGTAAAGAATTTGTGAATTTTCTGACCTGTTGTTTTATTTTCAGTTCACCATTTCCTCCCTTATCAGATAATAAAGATGGGGTAATATTGATTTAAAATAATGTAACTCAAGCAAAGATAATTTTTAGACTGGGAAATTCAAATGAACAAAAGGTAATGCTTTAAGAGAATGAAAAGAGAAGCCACAGAGTTGGAGAAAATATCTGCAAAAGACATATCTGTTAAAGGCCTATTACTCAAAATGTATGAAGAATTCTTAAAGAATTCTTAAAAAAAAAATTCTCAATAACCAGAAAATAAAAACCTGAATAAAAAACTGGCAGGAAACTTTAACAGACACTTCACCAAAGAAGATATACAAATGGCAAATAAGCATATGAAAAGATGCTCAATATTATTTGTTATCTGGAAAATGCAGATTAAAACAATAAGATACCACTAGACACCTTATAGAATGGAGAAAATCCAAAACAACAAATAATGGTCAGGATATAGAGCAACAAGAACTTTCATTCATTGCTGGTGGGAATGCATAATGGTACAGCCAATTTGGAAGACAGTTTGGTGGATTCTTCCAACATGAACATACTCTTACCCGATAATCCAAAAGTCACACTACTTGGTGTTTACCTAAGGGAGTTGAAAACTTATGTCCACACACAAATCTGTACATGAATGTTTGTAGCACCTTTATTCACAATTGCCAAAAGCTGGAGGCAACCAAGATGTCCTTCAGTAGGTGAGTGGGAAAATAAAATTGTGGTACATCTAGACAATGTAATATTATTAATTTTCAAAAGAAATAAACTATCAAGCCATGAAAAGACATGCAGGAAACTTAAATGCATATTACTAAATGAAAAAAGTCAATCTGAAAAGGTTATATAGTGTATGATTCCAACTACATGATATTATGGAGAAAGCAGAACTATGGACACAGTAAAAAGATCAGTGATTATCAGGGGTTAGGAAGGAGGGATTTATGAATAGACAGAGCACAGATTTTTAGGGCAGTGAAACTTCTCCGTATGATACTATAATGGTAGACACATGCCATTATACATTTGTCCAAACCTTTAGAATGCACAACACCAAGGGTAATGTAAACTATAGACTCCGGGTGATAATGTTATGTTAATGTAGGTTCATCGACTGTAACAAATGTACCACTCTGGGTGAGGAATGTTGATAGTGGGGGAGGCTGCGCATGTGTATGGGAAGAGGATGTTGAGAAATCTCTGTAACTTCTGTTCAATTTTGTCATGAACCTAAAACTGCTATAAAAAATAAAGTCTGGTAAAGTAAAAAGATAATGCTTAATATCCATTAGAGTTCAGTTCAGGAAAATAGGCATCTTCATTCACTATTAATAAGAGAGTGCATTGGTAGAAACTTGAGAAGAAGAACGTGCAATAAGCCATTTAATGGAGCGGAGTGGACAGAGACAGGAGTATTAGTCAGAAGAAAGAAACCACTAAACAAACAGAACACATGCTCAGTGAAATATAAATTATAGAAGAGTTAGCTAAATGCTTGAATTTTTTAAAGTACATAAGGCTATTTTATTTTTTATTATTATTTTTATTTATTTATTTATTTTTTTTTCGAGACGGAGTCTTGCTCTGTCGCCCAGGCTGGAGTGCAGTGGTGCGATCTCGGCTCACTGCAAGCTCCGCCTCCCAGGTTCACGCCATTCTCCTGGCTCAGCCTCCAGAGTAGCTGGGACTACAGGCGCCGCCACCACGCCCGGCTAATTTTTGTATTTTTTTAGTAGAGACGGGGTTTCACCATGTTAGCCAGGATGGTCTCGATCTCCTGACCTCGTGATCCGCCCGTCTCGGCCTCCCAAAGTGCTGGGATTACAGGCTTGAGCCACCGCGGCCGGCCAAGGATATTTTAAAAAGCACTTTCTAGAATTTAAAAATATGCTTTCCCAACAAACCATTCATAATCAGTAGATGACTTGAAGGAGAGAATGGTCACTTTTGAGATTCAAATGAGTTTCTTAGAAACTCAAGTGAAAAAATTATTTCAAAACAAAACAGGCTAGGCATGGTGGTTCACACCTGTGATTCTGGCATTTTGGAAGGCTGAGGCAGGAGGATTGGTAAATTGTTTACCAATATGCTTATATTGGTAAATTTATATACATATCTTCATGTAAATAAACATACATATCTTCATGTATGTTTATATTGTATACTTATTCAAGTATGTATATATATTCATGTATCCAGCCAAGATATCCTATTTATATAATTCTATGTAAACATACATGAAACTATGTATGTTTACATATAATTTTATAAATATGACTAAATATATTGATTTATTTTGGTGGAAATCACCTAAGTATGCAAAACATGGAAATAAGTAAACTATAATTACATACTGATAAAATATTAAATCATCAAAAAAATCTTGCTTTCAAATAATATTTAATGAATATGAAAATGTTCATGAGGATAAAGTAAGAAAGAAATACATTATTAGCACAGGTTATCACTGCGGTGGCAGAATTATATGCAATGGTTATCTTCTTTAGGTATTTCCATATTTCTCAATTTTTAATAATAATCCGTATATCTTTATATCAGGTAAAACAAAGAAGTCATTTAAAATTTTCTGTGCTAAGTTTTTGGGAACATTCACACCTATCAAACATTGTGTTCTTTCTCTAGCAAGGGGCTCAGAGGAAAAAAAAGCATTGTGTTCTTACCTTGGGTTTAGAAAATGTCACTAAACTCATATGTGAAATTTAGTTATTGGTCATATCACTAATTTTCCCTTCCTTCCTTCCTTCCTTCCTTCCTTCCTTTTTTTTTTTTTCAGCATCTCTCTCCATTATCCAGGCTGGAGTGCAGTGCTGCGATCTCTTAGCTCTGCAACCTCTGCCTCCAGGGTTCAAGCGATTTTCATGCCTCAGCCTCCTGAGTAGCTCACCACCATGCCTGACTAATTTTTGTATTTTTTGTAGAGACAGGGTTTCGTCATGTTGGTCAGGCTGGTCTTGAACTCCTGAGCTCAATTGATAAGCCCGCCTCAGCCTCATTACAGGCATGAGCCACTGCGCCCTGCCCTCATATCACTAATTTGAGTTGAATACATTTAGTAACTCATTTTCTTTTGCAGGTATAATTAACACCATACTGGACAAGAAAGAAGCAATTAATTTATCTTAATGATGTTTCCTGGTACAATGGTGTTATGAGGTTTCATGGTGTTTTATCAATGGACATCCATTTGCAGCTCTCATTTCCAAGCAGGTAATGACTCTCATGGTCAAATGTATGGTTTTTCCTTGTCTTTACAACCTAACACATTTGGTGCTACAGAGGATTAAGTGATAGAGCATAGGAAGAAACCTCATCATTGCAGTGCCTATTGGAAAGAAGCTAAAACTATGGAATCACTGCGAAAGGACCTGCATCCTCGAGAATTCAGTTGGTACAAGTGCATAAACCAAAATTAAGGGCAGAATAGACATGACAAACTCAATGATTGCTCCATAAAGATGACCAGTCTGGGTAGACTCTGTATCAAACAACTGGAATCAAAAGCTTGGTGCCCAGAGGAACAAAAGCCAAACAAGCAGCCCACTATGATGGACTATGCATATAATAACATATTATAATACAGAATGTCAAAATACCTTAGTTACCATGTGGAAAAATTCCATGTGCTAAGGGCAAGAGGTCCATGTGTATTTGTGTCAGGTAGATGGGTTCAGCACATTGCTTAAGCATTAACCTCCACTGGCACAAAGATGCAGCTGCTTACCTGTTTCAAGATTTTGTTCCTCATCTCCTTCTTCTTCCTCTTCTAAATAATAATCCCCTTTCTCTTCCTTTTTCACAATTTCCTTAGGGTCATTTAAATGAATTATAAAATTGTGCTTGTCCTTGATCACTCTCACTTTGATAAAAGTTGGGCCTGAGGAGGAACCATAGAATAGAAGATGGGCTGATTAGGATGCCACATTAAGCTCCTCAACAAGATAGTTACACAATGCTGCACAGAAACCAACACAGGAACAGAAAACTAAACACTACATGGTCTCACTTAGGAATGGCAGCTCAACATTGAGAACACATGAACACAAAGAAGGGAACAATAGACACCAGGGCTATTTGAGGGTGAGAGGAGGGTGAGGACCAAAAACTACCTGCCGGGTACTCTGTTTATTACTTAGGTGATGAAATAATATGCACACCAAACCTCTGCAATATGTAATTTACCTATAGAATCAACCTGAATATGTATCCCTGAAACAAAAATAAAAAGGCAGCGCAGAATATAAACCAGGGAGGGGAATGCCTAGAGATGTCAACACCTCTATAAGACAAAGCCTGAGGAAATAAGGTGATGGTGGAATTCCAGGCATGAATGGCAGGTAGACCAAGGAGGTACTTGCAGGCCTTTTAGTCACATTTCAAACCCAATTTCAGAAGAGAAAATGAACTGGCTGAGGCAATGTATGCCTATAATCAATGTTATGATTCATCAAATGATATAATTAATGTGAAATGGTTTTGCGACTTCTAAAAATTGTGTGTTAGTTTTGGTAGCTATTATTATTATTGTGGTAGTTAATAAAAATTCTTCCAACAACGCTTTCTCTTTTTTAGTGTTCAGACCCATTTTTTTTGTTTGTTTAAAAAAAATTGGCTATCTCCTCTCAATTTGGATTGAGCTATCATCCCTCAAAATTGACAGGACTAGGAGAAAATACTGAATTCACTATCAATCACCTGAAACTTATATGCATTGTACGCTTATGCAAATCTTACTAAGAGCTACAATAGGTGGATGTTGGGAGCAGGTCCCGAGCTCTGTGCTCAAGAGCCACACCAGAAAAATGCAGTAAACTCACAGAATGTGCTTGGTTTCTGGGATAACAAGGTGTGATGTAATGAATATTATTAATTAATTGCTTATTGCAGTTACTATTACTATTTACCAATTGTATGGAAGTATTTTAATATTTTAACAACTAGATGGTCATATTAGCATGTATCAGTTAACCTCTTGACTGACCTATGCCTTGTAGAGTCAATTACAATAGAAGAAAGTGTGAAGTCTGAAAATGCTGACTGTGGCACCTAAATGTATTGTGGGGGACAGAATAACGCTCTCGCCTATCAAACTCAGGAGTAGAGGGCCCCTGGTTATCTGAAATGCATTATTATCTTTCCAGTCATTAACCAGTTGCTTTCAAAATGTACCTTTTTCAAACATTGTCTTTTCCACTTCAATCTGCCCACCATCAGAAGGATACAGGTAGTAATTTGACCCCGAGATTTGAGTAGGTGTATTTCCCATATTGTATCCATGAAACTAGAAGAGAAAATATCATGCTTTGAATGTGAAGTTTCAATAGACAAAAATCAACTTATCAGTGTTAGCCAACTAAAGTTGCCAGAAGCTTAATTTCGCTAAGTATATCTGTCACTTTGCAGACTCAGAGGCCAGTGTTCATATTATTTTTAGAAACATCTATGGTGTTAGAGATATTAAAGATATTATGCATTAATATCTTAATAGGCAGAATTAAAGATATTATGTTAAACTCTGTTCATCGGTACATTCTCATAACCTAGTGAAAATTGAATCATCATACTATTGTCAAGGCAGTTCAAGAAGAAATCAAGTTCTCATTCACTGGTTGTTAATTTTCTGTTTAAAGTGAACTGATGCTGGGGAGAGTGGACAGTCCACTTAAGGAGGTCATATGTAGAAGATATTTTTTACTGAGTGTTGCTAACAGAGGTCCAGGGGATTTAATGCATGCTAAAACTTGGGAACAACTGGTTTAGAGGAGTAGCTACAAAGCACAGGGGCTGTTAGATTTCTTTCCATTTTTTTTCCCCATTAGGTTTTCCTCATAACAGCTAGCTGAGAGAGAATTGGCAAAGGGAAGGTTTTACAAAAGCATACAAGCCAGAAACATGATTGCCCACAAAGAGACAACAAAATGTAGTCAGCAAGTGTCATCATCTGAGACAGATAAAGCCAACTTTTGTGTTCACTTATTTACATATATCTGTAAGAGTACTTTTGTGTCAAATTTCTATCTTTACTGACCTTAGCTAGGTTCGTGGCACTCAAACGAAAACTGGCCTGCGGGTGTTTTCATCTTGATGACTGACTAGAAACAAGGTTCTAGACATCAGGGGTGGAATACAGGTTTGAGCTCACTGATACCAGAAGAAACCCTAGGCCTACTGTGGTGGCAGTAAAAACAAAAGAATCTTACAATAGCCATATTTTCCCAAAACAAATAGGAATAGCCCAAAGAGACTAAGTTTTACAGAATTGGAGCGTACCGAGTAAGTTATCTCAGGTTCTGGTTGGTGGGGGGACTCTTCTGTTACTTCTTGGACCTTGATTTGTTCTTCTTTAGATTTCTCCTTATGAGATGGTTTTTTCTTCGAAGACCTACTATCTTCTTTCTCTATGTTATCCTTGCCTTTCTTTTTACCAGCTTCTTTGCTCTTCTTCTCTGCTTTATTTTCTTCCCTTAAGCGCTCCTCTTCTGCTAATTGATCTTGCTCTTCTTTCCATGCCTGTAAACACATTTAAGAAATTTAAATTTAACAGGATTTTGAAACTCATTATACATAGGTCCCATTCAGGTTCATTTTGGAGAATATTTAACATCATTTTTGTTAGTGTATCTCTGACAAATCAAAATACTGAACTAGAAACCTTGATATCATCCTTGATTCTCTTTCTCACTCAACTTCTGTCTACTAAATCCTGCCATTTCTCCCTTAGAGATGTCTCCTCACTTCAGCTTCTTCTCTCATGGTTTATTTTGCAATTTCCTAGGTTCAGGTCTTCATTATCTTTAGCCTGGAACATTGTAGCAGCCTCTTAACTGGTCTCCCAGTCTCCTATCCTTCACATGAGTCCTATCTTTAATTTAGGTCCTAAAGATAGTTTATTAGCAATGTGGAAGACTAGATGTTCAGAGAAACATTCTTGGGACAAAATAATTCAAAAATGATGGATAAAATAGGTAAAATGATGGACGGTAAGTCTCCCGTAAGCACTCCTAACCACAAGCCTGTCCTCACATAGACTTGTGGCCAAAATACAGATTACCTTAACATTTTATTTTAAAACAGTTATTGACACAGGAAAATAGGGTCTAGAGGCAGGGAACATAAGGCTGATTCACACTTCAGCAATGACAGGAAATATCCTCTACTAGGGTGTAGGCCAAGTAAATGACTTTGTAACTTTACTTCGTTCTCTCCATTTACATAGAGCGTACCCCAAGTAACCAATGGAATCCTCTAGCGGGTATTTAAATTCTCAATAATTCTGTAATGGGGTCTTTGAGCTCCTATGCCTGGAACCATTCCCACACTGTGGTGTGTACTTTCATTTTCAATAAATCCCTTCATTCCTTCCTTCCTTTGTTTGTGCATTTTGTTCAGCTCTTTGTTCAAGATGCCAAGAACCTGGACTCCTCCACCATTAACATTATGATTTGATATAAGCTCACAAATGAAAATCACAAAACACGCAGAAATAAACCACTTTGAGTAAGAAAAAAACTGTGAAATCATATCTACAAAAACCTCAGATATTGTAATTACCAAATAGAGAATATAAGGTAAGTTTTAAAACATGCTCAAATAAATAAAAAGAAGTATTAAAAGCATAAGTAAGAAAGAGAGGATTATCAAAAATGGCAAGGTGAGTTTGAAAGACTTCTTGAAAATGGAACTGAATTTTTGAAAAGGCAATATTTGAACAGATAATGTCTGAGACATTTAGAGAGTTGAAGAAAGACGTTCATACTAACATTAAGGAAGACCAAGAAATCAAAAGCAGAAAATAACATTGGTGTATTGGACTTAGCTCATATTAACTTAAAAGAGTGTATTGTTAAATTTTTAGAAATTTTGTGAGCCAACTGTTAACCATGACCATCATCTAAAAACTATATAAATTTGCAATTAAGCAAAATATTAAAAACAAATGCAATAAAGACTCAAAACTTACCACAATGTAAGTATTTTGTGACATTTCACTATTGTCTACGCTCTGGAGTTTATGTCAATTGTAATGGTATCATGACAACATTATATGATGGTGTGCTACTACATAGCACTGCCAACTTCAGTGTTGTCATATAGTAGCTTGAAATCAGCTATTGTAGGGGTACTTACACTACAAATACCAGCAAATGCGACAAGTCAGGACTGACTGATTGTTTATTATCTAGATTTAAGGAAGTGATGGAGATCATGTTAATAATGCAGACTAGCTGTTATACTGTTACTAGCACAGAAAGTTAAGGAAATATTCTTCCATTATTAAAAAATGATTACTTGACTCAGCAAAAAAGTTGCTAATGTTATTGACAAATGAGTGAGACATATCTTTTCTTTGTTTCACTTTTGTCTTACTTGTTAACATAAATAAAAATATCAGCATTCAGATTAGAACTAAATGTGTTTATCAATTGTAACCATAGCTTGGCTAAGGATACAACAGTTTAGCAAAAATCAATTTGTAGAAATCAAAATGCTATTTGGAATTTATGGGTCGCTATATGGAATTTACATAAATAATATATGCTTTATTATTACATGTAAATTTTGTACTATATATACTCTATATCAGAAATTTATAACTTATGTACATATATGTATACTTTTGTTTTCCTAGAATGCTACTGCTTAAGCATTTACCAGCACACCACTGAATGTTTTCAAAGCAGCTAGAGAGAAAAGATAAACTGTTCATTTTGGGAGGCCAAGGCAGGCAGATCACAAGATCAGGAGTTTGAGACCAGCCTGGCCAACATGGTGAAACCCCATCTCTACTAACAATACGAAAATTAGCTGAGTGTGGTGGTGGGCGCCTGTAATCCCAGCTACTCAGGAGGCTGAGGCAGGAGAATCGCTTGAACCCGGGAGGCAGAGCTTGCAGTGAGCCGAGATGGTGCCACTGCACTCCAACCTGGACAACAGAGCAAGACTCTGTCTCAAAAAAAAAAAAAAAAACCTGTCTATGAAAGAATGACAAATTAGATGGACAGTCAACTTGTTAACACCCACAATGTGTCAGCAAGGAAAATGTGGAAAAATATCTTCAGAGTTGATATGGTTTGGATTTGTGTTCCTGCTCAAATCTCATGTCGAATTATAATCCCCAGTGTTGGAGGAGGAGCCTGGTGGGAGGTGATTGGATCATGGGGGCAGATTTGCCCCTTGCTGTTCTTGTGAGAGTGAGTGAGCTCTCAGGAGATCTGGTTGTTTAAAAGTGTGCAGCACCTCCCCCTTCATTCTCTTCCTCCTGCTCCACTCATGTAGGATGTGTCTGCTTCCCCTTCCCCTTCAGCCAGGATTGTAAGTTTCCTGAGGCCTCTCCAGGCATGTTTCCTGTGGAGCCTGCAGAACCATGAGCCAATTATATCTCTTTTCTTAAAAAATTACCTAGTCTTAGCTAGTTCTTTATAAAAATGTGAGAACTGACTAATACAAGTGTGATAAGAGGAAATAAAAAAGCCAACCAAGAATTTTATAAATGAAAACTATGTTTAATGAGTAAGGGCAAAATAAAGTCATTTTTCAGATAAGTAAAAACTGAGTTTAATAGCAACTGTGATATTGGGTGTAATAAGAAACAGATATTTGGTCATCTTTCCTGGCTCCTGGCACAGAGCCCCTATGGAATTTCATAAGTGATAGGAGCATCTTTTGCTCTAATGAGGCAACTCTTGTCATGTTCTTCAGGATAGGACATGGGCTGTCCAGAAAGACCAAACCTTGATTAGAAGTTTGGGACTTTCAGCCTCATCCCCAAACCCCTCAGGAGGGAGGAGGAGCCAGAGATTGAATTAATAATCTATCACACCTACATGATGAAAACATAAAAACCTCTAAACGACAGGGTTTGGAGAGCTTCTGAACTAAGTTGGTGAATGCATCCATGCTCTGGGAGAATGACACACTCTACTTCCATGGGGACAGAAGCTCTTGTGCTTGGGACTCTTCTGGATCTTGCTGTGTGTACCACTTTATCTGGCTGTTCATTTGTATCCTTTATAATAAACCAGAATAGTAAGTACAGTGTTTTCCTGAGTCTTATGAGACATAAGCTTTCTAGCTAGTTATTGAACCCAAGGAGGCGATTGTGGAAACCTCCAAATGAGTAGCCAGGTCAGACAGAAGTGTGTGTACCCTGGGCACCCAAAAATTGTTACTTGCGATTGGCATCTGAAGAGGAAGCAGTCTTGTGGGAGTGAGTTAATCTACAAGGTCTGTGCTAACTTTGGGTAGTTTGTATCAGAATGGAATTTCACTGTAGAACACCCAATTGGTGTCTGGAAAGTTGCAGATTCAGTTGGTGTGGCGAAAAAACACCCAAAAATTTACTGTCAGAAGTATTGTGAGAAAAACAGTTCATAGCAACAAACCCCCAGTAAAAGAACTTCTAGAGCAAAGACTCCTGAAACATAAAGAAGAAATGCCCAAGGAAACAAATGGTAAGCATGGAGATAAAGCTAAAACAACATTGACTATGGAAGACAATTACAATGAGGTCAGGCACGGTGGTTCATGCTTGTAATTCCAGCACTTTGAGAGGCCCTGGAGGAGGTTTGCTTGAGCCCAGGAGTTCGAGACCAGCCTGGGCAACATAGTGAGACTCCATCTCTACAAAAAATTAAAAACTTAGCTGGGCATGGTGGCACACTGCTATAGTCCTAGCTACTTGGCAGGCTGAGGCAAGAGGATCATTTGAGCCTAGGAATTTGAGGCTGCAGTGAGCTATGATCATGCCACTGCACTCCAGTCTGGGTGACAGAGCCAGACCCTGTTCCTAAAACAAAATGTAATAAATAAATAAATAAATGAAACAATTACAATGATAATGTTTAATTTGTAGGAAGACAAAAAAAATCAAGATAGAACTTAAGCATCAGTTTAAATCATTTTAATAGCTCCTGGAATTGTTCTGAAAGAAAAAAATATTTTGTTACGTTTAGATTTCATTAAACTATACTGAAATTAAGTTAAATTGAAATGATATAACAAGTTAAATTTCCAGAGCAATCACTAGTAGGAAGAAAAAGTGCATACATATTAAACTTTTCCTATAAAGGGCCAGAGAGTCAATATTTTAGGGTCAAGAGGCAAAATCAAGGACATCCATGTAGGTACTTATGCAATGAAAGAGAAAAGAAATTTATACAACTATTTTACTGACAAATAATTGAGTACAATTTTTAGTAAAAAGAAAGATGGAATTTATTTTTGTGTTGGAGGGGATAACATTTCACTTATTTAGAGTGAAAATCAAAGTTCCCTATTATCAAAGTGATTGCAAAATGAAAAGAGGAAAATAAACTTAATACAAAGAAAGCAAGAAAGGAGGAAAAGAAAGGATCATAGAGAATATATAAAATACAAAATAGGTTAGCTGAATAAATCCCAAACATGTCATTAATCAGAATAGATATAAATGGAGTCTACTTTCCTGCTAAACGTCAGTGTTCATCAGACAAGACTTTTAAACATCTGGTTTGTAGTCCTTGTTTACAAGAAACACACTTAAAATATAGTTTTTGTTGCTCTTGTGAATAAAATTTATTATTTGTTATGTTTTCTAATTGGTTATTGCTGGTGAATAGGAATGCCAGTGATTTTTTTCAACGTTGATCTTGTCTACACCTGCACTTTCTCAATTCTTTTTAAAGTCAACACAGAGTGACATCAGCAAGATGGTGGAATAGGACTTTCCAGAACTCATCCCTCACAGAAACACAGATTTTAACAACTACCCACACATGAAAATACCTTCACAAGAGCCAGGAAACCCAGGTGAGAGAGTATAGCATCTTAATGTAGCTTGGAATTAAGAAGACACAGGCTGGTATCTGGAGATCTCCCCTCCACGCCTGCCCCAATGCCAGGCCAGCCCCTGCAGACTCAGGCTCTAGGCCCACCTCACTGTCAGGCCCACCTCAGTGGTCCCATAATCCAGGCTGCCTCTAGCACCAAGCTGGTTCCCCGTGGCTCCAGGCTTCAGGCCTGCTCCGGTAGACTCAGCCTCTAGGTCCTTCCTGATGCTAGGACAGTTCTCAGATCCCAGACTTCAGGCTGGCTCATGCAGATCCAGCTTCCAGGCCCTCGTCATTGCCAGGCCAGCACCTATGCTCTCTAGTTCCAGACTGGCTACTGCCGACTCAGGACCCAGTCTGCCTTAAAACCAGGCAAAACTCTGCAGCCCCAGACTCCAGACTGGCGAGTGCAAAACCTATCCTCCAGGAACCCCCGGCACCTGTTAGTATCCAAAAACTCAGCCTCCAGGCCGGCCCTGTGAACACAGACTCCAGACTTGCTTAGTGCCAGGTCATCCCCTGTGGCACCAGGTTTCAGACCAGCCCCTGAGGCCTCATGTTCCAGCAGACATGAGGTCCTGCTAGGCCTACTCTAGCAGACTGAGGTTCCAGGTCCATCCCAATAGACCCAAGCACTGGGCTGGTTCCTGTGAACCTCAGTTCTAGGGTCACCCCTGCAGGGTCAGGTTGCAGGCTGGCCATATGGTTCTAGGACCCAGGCCTGTCCTCATGGCTTAGCACCAAGTCTGCCCCATGCTCCAGGCTGGTGCCCAAAGCCCCAGGCTCCAGTGGACCCAGGCTTGCCTCCATGGACTCAGGCTCCATGCCCATCCTTGTGGACCTATTTGTAGGCCCATCCAAGTCTCTGGCCAGTTCCTGCAGACTCAGGCTCAAGGTCTGCTCCAGTGTCAGGTCAGCACTCAAGGACCCAGGCTCCAGGCCCACCTCAGCTTGGAGGTCGAAACCAGTCAACAGGTTTACCCCAGTGGACTCTGGTGACAGGCTGGCTGCTGTGCATTCAGGATCCAGGCTTGTCAGAACAGACCCAAGCTCCAGGCCCACCTCAGCAGACCCAGGCTTCAGGCTCAAGCCTTCAAACCCAGAAAAGATAAATAAAACAATTCAACTTTCTGTTAAAAAAGTAATGAAACTAAATTTGTTTTTCAAAAAAATAAATATGAATAAACTTTTAGCTAAACTAAAAAAAAGAGAGAGGACTCAAATAAATACAATTAGGAATAAAAGAGGAGACATTACAAACGGTACCACAGAAATACAAAGGATCAGCCAGGCGCGGTGGCTCACGCCTATAATCCCAGCACTTTGGGAGGCTGAAGTGGGTGGATCACGAGGTCAGGAGTTCGAGACCAAACTAGCCAATATGGTAAAACCCCTTCTCTACTAAAAATACAAAAATTAGTCAGGCGTGGTGGTGCATGCCTGTAGTCCCAGCTATTCAGGAGGCTGAGGCAGACGAATCACCTAAACCTGGGAGGCAGAGGTTGCAGTGAGCCGAGATCGCACCACTGCACTCCAGCCTGGGCGACAGAGCGAGACTCCATCTCAAAAAAAAATACATATATAAAAATAAAAATAAATAAAATAAAATACAAAAGGATCACAGAGAGTACTATGAATAGTTACATACTAACAAATTGATAACCTAGATGGAATGAATAAATTCCTAGAAGCATACAACTTACCAAGATTGAGTCATGAAAAAATATAAAACTGAACAGACAAATAACAACGAAGAGACTGAATCCGTAATAAAATGTCTCCCATCATGAAAAGCCCAGGACCTGATGGCTTTACTAATGAATTATCTCAAACATTTAAAGAACTAATACAAATTCTTCTCACCCTATGAAAAAAATTGGAGAAGAGAATACTTCCAAACTCATTTTATGAGGCCAACATTACCCTGATACCAAAGCTAGACAAGGACATTGCTAGAAAATAAAACGACAGGCCATTGTCCCTGGTGATGTTAGATGCAAAAATCCTCCAAAAAATTCTAGTAAACTGAATTCAACAGCACATTTGAAAGGCTCATTCCTCATGATTAAGTGTGATTTATTCCTGGGAGGCAAAGATGATTCAGCATATTCAAGTCAATATATGTGACATGCCATATTACAGAATGAAGGATAAAAATCATATAGTCATCACAATAGATGTGGAAAAAACATATGACAAACTCAAACATCCTTTCATAATAAAAACTCTCAACAAAGTAGATAAAGAGGAAATGTAGTAGATAAAGAGGAAATGTATCTCAACACAATAAAAATGTCCATGCTACCCAAAGTGATCTACAGATTCAATACAATCTCTATCAAAATTCCAATGTCATCTTTTCATATAAATAGGAAAAAATCCTAAAACTTGTAGGCAATTACCAAAGACTCCTAATTGCCAACACAATCTTGAGCAAAAATAAAAATGCTGGAGGTATTGTTACAGTAGGTAGCTAGTCAGGCATGAGCAGGGCAGATGAGGGCTGCCGCCCATCACACACCACAGGAATGCCGGATGACCATCAGGTGATGGCCAGGCAGTTGTTAACTGTCGCTCTAAAATAATAATAGGTCACAGCTGGTGCCAGGGAAGGGGCATCTCCTAGTAGATGGAAAACACCTGAAACTGGTGATCAGTAGCTTCCCAGTGAGACCTCAGGAGTTGGGTGAGTGGTCTCAAAAATGTGCATTAAGAGGCAAAATAGTGGGGTTTAACTGGTATATGAACTTCTTCTAGGAATGCTAGACTGGTAAGGGAAGAACGCCTCAAGTGAGCATGCATACAACTCCAGAAACCATACTATGTCTGCTCCCCTCCGAAATGCTAGCAGGCCACTGCACATGTGGACAGCCCACCCCAAGGGAAGAATCATGGGAGAAGTAATGCAAGACCCTGGAAGTATGCCAACATTTAAAACACCAAGTCAAAAGGTCAAACTATGCACTTGATCTCTCAAGTCACCTGCTCAGCCCTCTTCCAAGTGTACTTTATTTCATTGCATTCCTGCTCTAAAGCTTTTTAATAAACTTTCACTTCTGCTCTAAAACTTGCCTCAGACTCTCCTTCTGCCTTATGCCCCTCAGTTGAATTTTTTCTTCTGAGGAGGCAAGAATTGAGGTTGCTGCAGACCCATATGGATTTGCCACTGGTAACAGTATCATACTACCTGATTTCAAAATGGCTAGCTATAACGCTATGGTAATCAAGACATCATGGTACTGGCATAAACACACAGACCAACGGAATAAAATAGAGGGCCCATAAGTAAATGCACACATGTACAGTCAATTCATATTCAGCATAGATGACAAGAACACAAAATTGAGGAAGACCAAGTTTTTCAATAAATGGTGTTGGGAAAACTAGATATCCACATGCAAAAGAATGAAATTACACTCTTATCTAATGTACATGCACAAAAAACAACACAAAATGGATTAAAGACGTAAATGTATGTCCTGAAATTATGAAACTACTAGAAGAAAACACCAGAGAAATCTCCATCACATTTTTCTGGGCCATGATGTTTTGAATATGACCTCAAAAGCACAGGCAACAAAAGCAAAAATAGACAAATGGCATCACATTAGACTAAAACCTTCGCACAACAAAGAAACAATCAACAAAGTGAAGAAACAACCTATGGAATATGACATAATATTTGAAAACCTGCAACCAATAAGAAGTTAATATCTAAAAATATACCTAAGGTACTCGACTCAGTAGCAAGAAAACAAATAACCCAATTAAAAAATGAGCAAAGGACCCAAGCAGACATTCTCAAAAGAAGGCTTACAAACGTCCCACAGGTTCAGGAAAAAAAAGCCCAGCATAACTAATCAGCAGGGAAATGCAAATTAAATAAATTAAACTCATGATGTGATATCATCTCACACCTGACAGAATGGCTATGAGAAAACAGACAAGATAATAAATGTTGGGGAGGATGTGGAGAAAAGAGAACCATGGTACACTGATGATGGGAATATAAATTACTACAGCCACTATTGAAAGCAGTATGGCGGCTCCTCAAAAATTAGAATTAGAACTACCATATAATCCAGCAATCCCACTTCTGGATATATATCTAAAGGATTTGAAATCAATATCTTGAGAAGGTATCTGCATGCTCTTGTTTATTGCAGCATTATTTACAATAGCCTAGATATGGAATCAACCTAAGCATCCATCAACAAATAAATGAATAAAGAAAATGTGAGATACACACACACAATGGAGTACTATTTTATGTATATATTCTATAATACTATGTATACATATATTACATTATGTACATACTACATTATGTATTATGTATGTATACATACATAAAATACATAATACATAATATATAATATACAGTGTAATTAATATAGTGTTATAATATATAGTGTAAATACAATACTATTATAATATATAAACCATATAATATATAATACTATTATAATATATAAACTATTATAATATATAATAGTATATATATACAGACACACACACATACACACACAATGGAATACTATTCAGCCTTTAAAAAGAAGAAAATTCTGTTATTTGTGGCAACATGGATAAGCCTGGGGGACATTACATTAAATGAAATAAGCCAGGGACAGAAACACAAATAGCACATGATCGCACTTATATGTGGATTCTAAAAGAGTTGAACTCACAGAAACAGAGAGTAGAATGGTGGTTACCAGGGGCTGCAGGAAAGGGGATCGGAAAGACGTTGGTCAAAGGTTGTGAAATTTCAATTAGACAGAAGGAATAAATTCAAGAGATCTATTGTACAACATGATGACTATAGTTAATGACAATGAAATGTATACTTGAAAATTGCTAAGAAATTAGATTTTAAGTATTCTTGCCACATAAAAATAATAACTATGTGAGGTAATGCATATGTTAATTAGCTTGATTTAGCCATTATATAATATGTACGTAATTCAAAACATTATGTTGTACACCAGAAATATATACCATTTTTTCTCAGTTAAAAAATAAGTAACAAAAATAAGTTTTTAAAAGCCAACATAACCTTAATACCAATGCTTGTTAATAACAACACAAAAGTCTAGAACATATAGTACTGTAATTTTTATCTATCATGTACATAAAGACGTTCCCAGGAGATTATTAAAATTAAAATTACTAGATTCTACTCTCAAAGATGCAGTTAGGATGGAGTAAAGGAATGTGAATTTTACTAAGTCGCTCCTCCCACCAGACACCCTTAGGCAATTATGATATATGTAGTTATGTGGGATGAGAACTAAACTTAAGGAAATCATGAATGAGTTTTTTATAGAAATGCAAATGCAACTTGTGTTGTTAAATCAATCTCTATAATTCAATATATCAACAAAAGAGGAGAACTAACATATATTAGTCTCAAAACAGAGAGTTTAAAAATTAATAAAATTTGGCAGTAATTAACAATAAAGTTGATGGTATGGCATGTAATTTTCTTTGCTATTAATATCCAGAAACCAGAGGCTCATCAAAATTAACCAACTTTGTTTAAATGTTTATTGAATTCTCATAGGGGTGGGGAAGTTGGCTCTTGCTTACCCAGTATTAAAGCCTGCAACAAAGCTATCATAATTAAAATAGTATGGTACATGCATAGGAATAATGAAGTAGGTGACTGAAACAGAATACAACATTCAAAATTGAATTCAAAGAATAAATGGGTGCCTAATATGCGATCTAATTAACACCCAAATTCAGTGGGGAGAATTAATGTTATATTTAATTAAAAAGTATAGTAACATAGCCTATCTGGACAAAGAAAAAGTAAGACCTTTACATTATACTATATAAAAATACATTTTAGATAGATATCTAAATATAAAAAAATCTATAAAAATATTCTAAGAGAAAGCAAAAAAATATATATGTATATCTCAAAGTGGAATCAACCCAGTAGAATCAATAACATAAAAGCCCTGAAACCAT
The DNA here is from genome assembly GCF_000951035.1 of Colobus angolensis palliatus. Taxonomy (NCBI): domain Eukaryota; kingdom Metazoa; phylum Chordata; class Mammalia; order Primates; family Cercopithecidae; genus Colobus; species Colobus angolensis. The sequence continues at coordinate 2,416,357 of NW_012113586.1, read as the reverse complement.
AATGGGAAAAAAATAACAAAGTTTTTCAAAAACCGTTTAAAAATAAGCTATAACATACACACAAAAACGCACAAATAGCACAAATCAAACACTCCTGTAAGTACCAGCAGGTCAAAAAGAGATGGTCTCCCGCTTCCAGGAAGCCATCCTCATGCTTCTTGCCAAATCACTACTGCCCCAGAGGCAGCCACTATCCTGTTCTGTAATACTTTAGTTCAGTTTTGCCTGTTTTTAAACTTTATGTAAGCAGGATTACCTTGAGAGAGCCTTCTAAAATGAAAGGAATCTTTTCCTTCTCTTTTTCTTTTTCTTGATCTGATATCTCTGTTTTGCTGATTCCTTTGTTACCTATAATCAGACAAAATTAAACTTCTTAGTAACTCTTAAATAAGATATCATAGAAGGACCAAATCTCTGGGTTAGATGAGATCTCGGAGAACTACAAACCACTGCTCAGTGAAATCAAAGAGGACACTAACAAATGGAAGAACATACCATGCTCATGGATAGGAAGAATCAATATCGTGAAAATGGCCATACTGCCCAAGGTTATCTATAGATTCAATGCCATCCCCATCAAGCTACCAATGAGTTTCTTCACAGAATTGGAAAAAACTGCTTTAAAGTTCATATGGAACCAAAAAAGAGCCCGCATTGCCAAGACAATCCTAAGTCAAAAGGACAAAGCTGGAGGTGTCACGCTACCTGACTTCAAACTATACTACAAGGCTACAGTAACCAAAACAGCATGGTACTGGTACCAAAACAGAGCTATAGACCAATGGAACAGAACAGAGTCCTCAGAAATAATACCACACATCTACAGCCGTCTGATCTTTGATAAACCTGAGAGAAACAAGAAATGGGGAAAGGATTCCCTATTTAATAAATGGTGCTGGGAAAATTGGCTAGCCATAAGTAGAAAGCTGAAACTGGATCCTTTCCTTACTCCTTATACGAAGATTAATTCAAGATGGATTAGAGACTTAAATGTTAGACCTAATACCATAAAAACCCTAGAGGAAAATCTAGGTAGTACCATTCAGGACATAGGCATGGGCAAGGACTTCATGTCTAAAACACCAAAAGCAACGGCAGCAAAAGCCAAAATTGACAAATGGGATCTCATTAAACTAAAGAGCTTCTGCACAGCAAAAGAAACTACCATCAGAGTGAACAGGAAACCTACAGAATGGGAGAAAATTTTTGCAATCTACTCATCTGACAAAGGGCTAATATCCAGAATCTACAAAGAACTCAAACAAATATACAAGAAAAAAACAAACAACCCCATCAAAAAGTGGGCAAAGGATATGAACAGACATTTCTCAAAGGAAGACATTCATACAGCCAACAGACACATGAAAAAATGCTCATCATCACTCGCCATCAGAGAAATGCAAATCAAAACCACAATGAGATACCATCTCACACCAGTTAGAATGGCCATCATTAAAAAATCAGGAAACAACAAGTGTTGGAGAGGATGTGGAGAAATAGGAACACTTTTACACTCTTGGTGGGATTGTAAACTAGTTCAACCATTATGGAAAACAGTATGGCGATTCCTCAAGGATCTAGAACTAGATGTACCATATGACCCAGCCATCCCACTACTGGGTATATACCCAAAGGATTATAAATTATTCTACTACAAAGACACATGCACACGTATGTTTATTGCGGCACTATTCACAATAGCAAAGACTTGGAATCAACCCAAATGTCCATCTGTGACAGACTGGATTAAGAAAATGTGGCACATATACACCATGGAATACTATGCAGCCATAAAAAAGGATGAGTTTGCGTCCTTTGTAGGGACATGGATGCAGCTGGAAACCATCATTCTTAGCAAACTATCACTAGAAGAGAAAACCAAACACCGCATGTTCTCACTCATAGGTGGGAACTGAACAATGAGATCACTTGGACTCGGGAAGGGGAACATCACACACTGGGCTTATCATGGGGAGGGGGGAGGGGGGAGGGATTGCATTGGGGAGTTATAGCTGATATAAATGATGAATTGATGGGTGCTGATGAGTTGATGGGTGCAGCACACCAACATTGCACAAGTATACATATGTAACAAACCTGCACGTTATGCACATGTACCCTAGAACTTAAAGTATAATAAAAACAAACAAACAAACAAACAAACAAACAAACAAACAAAAAAAAGAGATCTCAAAGGCTTTCAAGTTCAACTTCTCATTTATTTATCTCTGATTTTTTTCTTGCCATCTCTAGAATGAACATCTGAAACGGGACTGAGCCACATCAGTGATGGGGAGCTCAGTTTCTGGAGACAGTTCATTCCATTCTCAGTGTGTTGATACGTTGCAGCTTTTATTGAACTGCAGTCTTGCTCTCTCTAAAGCTTTCACCTAATAATCCTAGTTTACCACTTTAAGACTACACAGAACAAATCTAACGTTTCCATCCATATTGAAGCCCTTCTCTTGCCATTGTAGTCATTCTATTTTGAAGACTTATATTTTTCTGTACTTGAGAGACCTGAAATTGAATGCAATATCTAACAGGTACATCCAATACCAAATGAACCATTATCTAGATTTTCACAGGCTTTTGGTCTTTTCAGTAGTATTATAAAGAAAAGGCAGTAAACTCACATTTTTTTCTTACTAATATGCAGGTGTGGCCCTAGACGTGAGTATTAGAGGGCAGCCCTACCCATTTTATAAAAAAAGGTAGTCCTATCTATTTCTTTTTCTTTTTTTTTAGGCACTTAATGCTCTCCTTCTGGGTCCCCATTAGGACCCAGAACTGATAGATTATACAACCATTTTGGTCAATATGGTAAACGGTTCATCATTAACTTGGTTTTATATGGTTTAGTTTAAAATCATGCCAGGTACAAACTCCTTGGGTAATTGATAGAGGTTGCCAAAATTTTGGAAGTTATGTAGCATTGCTTCTTTATGAGAAATCCCTCTCACTTTGGCTATAATAAATGAATATTATTAACAAGGAGTCCATTTTCTTTGAACAAACAATGAAATATGATTATTTTCTAGATTAATTATCTCATTGTTTCACTTCTTTATCAAGTATCTTTCTAAAAGTCTATTTTACTCTATCACTGTCTTCCCCTTCTGCCCACAGCCTCAAGGCCACAGTAACACAACATAACCACCACAACAACATCATCATCAACAAAAGTATATATTGATCCAATATCCTGTCAAGTACCGGCCACGGGCCTCCAAAAATCTCTTTCCCCATTATCTTTAGATTTCTACTCCCAGTTAGTCTTGGGACCCTTCTGTGTCCTGTTCTAAGAAAGATCTTGTTTTAATCTCACTTTTGGATTCTATAATTATTCAAATATATATCTATTAACTCTGAATTTACCTCTTATGTTGTCAACAAATCTTAGCTTAATTTACCAATCCTACCAATAAAGGCATTTGGCATTTCTCTAACATGTAACATTTGATCTGCACAACAGATGGAATCTTCCAGATTTGACAAGAAGTGGGGTCAATATAAACAAATATTCTATTATTGCCCTCAGGTACAATCCCATATTTGGAATGCAGCTACTCTATTTACTAGAGAAAGTGAAGAATCACAGGAACTTTTTTGAGTAATTCTTTTTAATGCTGAAATATTCACAGTCTTGATTAAATTAAGAGATAGAAGAATGTTCTTGAATTTTATTCTACGTGTAAGGTGAACTGGTTACTTACTTTTAGATTTTTTAAGGGAAAAGATTTTGCTAGCAGAAGTAAGTCTGGCATTAGCAGAAGATCTCAATTCCAGCTCAGCTCTGGTCCTGATGATTTCCTCATTCATTTTAGATTCCTGATATATAGCTTCTTCTTTTGTAATCCAATCTTGAATAGATTTTGCAACAAGTTCCAAATAATTCCTAAACAAAACAACAACAGATGTCAATTTACTATGAAAGTCAATAAATACTAAATATATTGACTGTGTAAACTTTGTGCTCATGTTGCAAATATAATGAGTTTGAATGTATCTTAGATGTATTTTGCACAAAATAGTCAAATACAAATATCCCGTGAGCATATGAAAAATGCCCTTCATCCACAGTTAAAGATATGTAAATTTAAAAATGAGATCTTTCATCTGACTCACTAGGCTTTGGGTTTAAGAAATAAAAAAAGAAATGAAATCTTTCCACCGAAGTGAAGGATTAACAAGTTTAATAATACCAAGAGTTCATGACAGTTTGAAGAGATGATCACTTTCACCACTGTTAGTTGGAGAATAATATAATGCAATCTCTTTTTCAGGTAATTTTATAGCACATTAGGAACTTTTAAAATTGATGACCAGTTAATACTCACTGGATTAACTAAATCACTATAGCTTTGCTATGAAGCTGACTGACCTTATGAATATGCACATCTTAAATACTATTCTCTAACTGCTTGTTTGTTTATGCTTTCATTGGCAATTTGTTGCTTACCAACAGTCATATTTGTTCCCAAATTCATTCACATCATTTATACTGACTAGTTTAATTATTTAAATTAGACGTTATATATACTTATATGAATGTCCAAAGATAGTTGTTTCTGAGGACATTAGTTGTAAGATCTAGATTTGACAATAAAAATTAGTTATTGTCAAATTATGTGAAAGTGAGGCTTAAAGGTTTGAAAAAATAAAGCTGGATGGATTATATACTCAGGTTGTTTAATAGTTTTAATTCTTCATCTTTTTTGGAGAAATAAACTTTAAATGTAAAATATGAATTATGGGGGTACCCAACATCTTCATTTAGAAGGTAATGGATATCTCAAACTCAACATGTCCCCAGATGAACTCTGGATCTACTCCAACCTGCAGCATCCAAATTCTCTGGCATTTTTAGTTGATGGCAAGTCTACACTTCCAGTTAAACAGGTCAAATACCCTGATGTTCTACTTTATCACTCTTATTTTCTATTTTCTTTTTTTTTTTTTTTTGACTGAGTCTTGCTCTGTCGCCTAGGCCGGAGCGCAGTGGTGCAACCACTCAGTTCACTGCAACCTCCGCCTCCTGGGTTCAAGCAATTCTCCTGCTTCAGTTTCCCAAGTAGCTGGGATTACAGGTGCCTGCCACCATGCCCGGCTTCTTATTTTCTTATATTCTTCCAATCTGTCAGAAAATCTAAATTGTTGTGTGAAATTATTTAAAAATAATAAAAAATGTATTTATAATATATTCAAAATCTGCCGACTTCTCACCACCTTTACTGCTATTGCCCTGGTCTAAGCCATTACCATCTCTTGCTAGGATTTCTGCAATAGCCTCCAACTGGTTTCCCCGCTCCTACCCCCAAAGTATATTCTCAACATAGCAACTAGGATGATCCTTGTAACTCTTAAGTCAGATCATGTCTTTCTTCTGCTCAGACCTTTTTAATGAGTCTGCATGTCAAATAAAAATCAGAATACTTACAAGTAACCTACACCAAGGAAACACAGACTTATATATACAGCTCAAGCAGTTTTCAAATGAGAGAGCAAAATAAATATTAAGCATGCAATGATTCGGAAAGCTTACCACACATAGGTACTTTCTGAAATATTTACTCACAAACATAATCCAGTTGCATTAAAAAAATAAATCAGAGAAATAAGACAACATTGGATAGAAGTTAAAAGGTCAAGAAAAAAAGCAGTACGATTTACAATTAAATGTAACTATGCTATTAATTTGTGATTAGAAACTATTACTTTACAATGAGAAACAATAGTTCTAGACAATTCCAAAATGAGAAGTAGGGATTTGTTGGGGGTAAATGGAATTATGTTAAATTAAAAATTTTTTGTGCAAAATAATATTAATACTCATTAACTCCAGATATGAGATAAAAATATATCAATGTTATTTAAAAGGGTAAGTATAACCTCTAGCAGAATATAAATAGAATGTATAACTTTTTAAAATTCATACTCAGAATACACTTAGAATATTCAGTCTAACAAAAGAAAATAGACTAATACTACATAAAAATTTATTTATAAAATTAAATGGTAAGAATAAAACCAAATGCATTACCAATAAAAGTAAAAGTGAATGGACTAAATTCTTTAGCATTTAAAATACTTAACTTTATTTTTAATTATTATTAAAATCCTTTAAAAGACATAAGCTATCAGAGTAACTAAAAAAATGCAAGCTACTATTTATTTATTTTTGACAAAGTCTTGCTCTGTCACCCAGACTGGAGTGCAGTGGTACAATCATGGCTCACAGGTGCCTCAAACTTCTGGGCTTGAGAAATCCTCCCAGCTCACACCCCCAAGTAGCTGGGACCACAGGTGCGCACCACCAGACTCAGCTAACTTTTGTATTTTTTTGTAGAGATGGGTTTTGCCATGTTGCCCAGGCTGGTTTCAAACTCCTGTCCTCAAGCGAGCTTCCTGCCTTGCTTTGCAAAATGCTGGGAATACAGGCATGAGCCACTGGGCTGGCCTCAAAGTGCTATTTAAAAGAGATATACATACAAACGAAATTATGCAGAAAGATAGAAGTGTGGCAGATGGCAGACTTAAGAAGCCAGAAGCCTAGGTCTTTGATGACTTTTACGAGCAGTTGTACTAGCTCTGAGGCACTGCCCAAGTCCAGATTTCTTGCTACAGGAGAAAAGTAATCCTCTTCTTAGTTTAACCCCGGTAGTCAACTTTACATTAACCTAGTGAAATACAATACCTACCTGACGTATAAAATGACTGGGAAAGTTATACCAACAAATTCTTATATAAAGAAAGACTATCCAAAAATATTAATATCAAACATTATTAAATACAAGGTAGAAAGTATTAAAGGGAACACAGAGGGACATTTTATCAGATTGATAAAAGTCCTCAATTAAGAAGGATTCAAAAATAAATTTGCACACACGTTACACATGTCAAAATAATAGAAAGGGGAGTAGATAAATCCATAATCATGAAAAGATATGAAAACATCCTTCTCATAAACAGACATTAGTCATGAGAATACTCTGTTTAATTTTATGCTAATAGACTGGAAAATCTAGATGTCATGCATGATTCCCTAGAGAAATAGAGATTACTCAAATTGATTGAAGAATTAGCAAATCTAAATAGAGGATTACTTTTAGAAGAATTGAAAAAGTTACAGACAATTGATCCTTGATCTCTTCACGTTACCATTTCTCTCCTTGGGCCATGTCATCTAGCCCCTAGAAAGCCATAAGCTCAAAATGATTTTCCCTGTGAAGTAATGTGAAGGAATTACATTTAAATCTTCGAGCAATTTTCAATTGATTTTTGTGTATACTTTAAGATAGTAATTCATTTTTTGAATTTTAATTTATTTTTAAGTAAACAAAAATTGTAAATATTTATAATGTACAACATGTGGTTTTGAAATATATATACTGTGGAGTGGCTAAATTGAATTAATTAACATACATACTATCTTGCATACTTATTATTTTTTGTGGGGTAAGAACACTTAAAATTAGGAATCCAATCCTAGTGCTATTGTATTACTGTCTACTTCTCCTTTAGTTCTGTTAATATTTGCTTTATGTTACTTTGCTGTTCAATGCTGTGTACATACATATTTACAACTGGTCTATCTGCTTGGAGAACTGACCTTGTCATTATATAATGATGTAGTCATTATAAATCTTTCTTTATCTTTTGTAGCAATTTTTGATTTAAAGCCTATTTCATATGATATAAGTGTAGACAACCTTGATCTCTTTTGGTTATTATTTGCATGGAATATGTTTTTCTCTCTCCTCACTTTCACCTTATTTATGCCCTTAAATCTAAAGTGAGTCTCTTGCAGGCAGAGTATAGTTGAATATTGTTTTATTATCCATTCATCCACTCTGAACTGGGGAATTTAATCCATTTAAAGTAATTATTAATAAACTGTTGCCATTTAGTTCATTGTTTCCTCTTTTACTCTCATTCTGTAACATAGTATATTACATTTATTGATTTGTATATATTGAACCCTTCTTGCATTCCAGTTACAAATTCCACTTGATTGTGTTGAATAATTTTCAATTTTGTTTTACAGTTCTTTTGTTTATTTCTTACTCTTTTTCTGTCTTCCTTTACTGGCTGATTTTTTTGCAGTGTAATTGTTTCATTCCTTTCTCTTTTTCTTTCATGTGTTTATTACAGATTTTTGCTTTGTGGTTACATAAAACACCTTACATGTATAACAGTTCATTTTAAGCTGATAAAACTTGACTTCGATTTTACACAAAAAGACGCACTTGCAGAAGTTTTTTTTTTCTTTTTCCATTTTTTAGAGATGCGGTCTTGATATCTTATCCAGGCTGGAATACTACTCCTAGGCTCAAATGATCCTCCAGCCTAAGACTCCCATGTAGCTGCGACTCTCCCCTCCCAACATTTTATGTTATTGACATCACTATTTACATATTTTTGTAATGTGTATCCACTAATGAATCATCACAACTAGTTATTTTAATACATTTGTCTTTTAACTTTTACGTTAGTGTTAAATGTGATTTATGAACCACCATTACAATATTAAAGTATCCTGAATTTGACTATATACTTACCTTTACCTGTAAGTTTTATGCTTTTATAAGTTTTCACATTGCTATTTAGTGTTTTTCATTTCAACTTGACAGGTCCCTTTGAGTATTTATTGAAGGGCAGGTCTGGTGGTGATGAACTCCCTCAGCTTTTGTTTGGGAAAGACTATCTCTCCTTCATTTCTGAAGGCTACATTTGCTGAGTACAATATTCTCAGTTGTGTTATAAATGCGTTCCTTTCATCACATTTATATTGCCTGAATTCGTCATGTTCCTTGAAGTTTTCTGTTGCTGTCTTTGCAATTTAAGAAGCAGTTCTCTCCTCCAGTCTTTACTGGCTAGATTCGGTATATAAAAAGGTGTTCAACACTAATCACCAAGGACATGCAGATCAAAATGACAATTAGATATCATTTCACTTATACTGGGATGGTTATTATAAACAAAACAAAATAAAACAAAAGATATCAAGCATTGGAAAGGATGTGGAGAAACTGGAACCCTTATATATGTTTGGAGGGAATGTAGAAAGGTGCAACCACTATGGAAAATAGCATAGAAGTTTCTCAAAAAGTAAAAATAGAACAACCATATAATCCATCAATCCCTCTTTTGAGTATGTATACAAAAAAATTGAAATCAGAATCTTGAAGAATTAGCTGGACTCCCATCTTCATTGCAATGTTTTCCACAGTAGCCAAGATAAAAAAAACAACCTAAGTGTCTGATGATGGATTTAAATATGTGGTATATATGATGGAATAGCATTCAGCCTTAAAAAAGAAGGAAATCCTGCCATTTGTAACATATATAAACCTAGAGGATATTATGCTGAGTTAAATGAGCCAGTCACTGAATGACAAATACCGGCTGATTCCACTTATACAGGTTATCTAAAATAGTCAAATTCATAGACGCAAAGAATAGAATGGTGGTTTACAGTGGCTGGTATGGGTGTGGGGAATTGTTTTTCAAATATCATTAATAATATGGTATTGTGCACTTGAAGATATGTTAAAAGAAGGGATCATGTGTTCAATGTTTTTAAAAAACACAAATGAACATGAGGACGCTTTTTAACATAATGGGTATGTTTAGTACCTTGATTGTGGTAATGGTATCATGGTATATGCATATGTTCAACCTCTCAAGATGTGTAAATTAAATGTGTACAATTTTATGTATATCAATTATACCTCAATAAAGCTAAAAAATACTTATCACAATTTCTAAAGAATGAATCAAACAACATAGCATGTAACTGTCACTAGTGAAAATAAACAAAATGGAACTCAAAGTAAAGAAACTGAAAAAGAGAACACAAAAGGACAAAATTAGGTGATTGAAATCAATCTAAAAATATGTACTAAATTCCCAACCAAGAGGCAAATATTGTCAGACTAAATTTTTTTAAAAATCCCAACTACACATATTTCACAAGTTACATATGGGCAGAAAGGATATACTAGATATAATATTAAAGAAAAAGGTTTGTATAACTTATCAATGTCAGATAAAATATATCTGATAAAATCTATACAGATATATTAATGTCAAACATATCAGCATTGTTATCAGACAAAATAAACCTGAAATCAAATAGTAGTCCTAGAAATAAAGAGGAACATTGTATAAGGATAAAAGGTTCATCAGAAAGATATAACAATTCTAATACTGTATTTGTTTAATAATATAACCTCAATATGCATGAAACCAAAAACTGATATAATTATAACAAAAAACTGACAAATTCATCATAATATTATGGTTTTTTAAAAAAGGTTTTTCCGGTTAATTAATGGAATTTTCGACCAAGTTCTCAAAAATCCAAAAGATTGTGGAAGATTTAAAAAATAGATCCCTACAGTCAGAAATTAGAGAATATTCCTTCCTGTCATACAAACTTTAAGCATTAAAAAACTGACTACATATTAAACTACAGAGCAAGTATCAACAAATTTCATAGACTCAGTATTCCATAGAATATGTTACCTGAATACTATATCTTAAAACTAGAAACTGTTAACAAAAATGTAACACATAGCCAAGTGCTTAAAATGAAAACTCACATTTCTGTGTAATTAATGGGTCAAGTAAGCAAGGATAATGGAAATTAGAAATGAAAGATAACAAAAATACTGTCAGATACTTTGAGATGTTGCTAAGGTGGTATTTAGGGAGAGATTTTGCCTTAAATGCTAATAAGCAAAAAGTCAACCAAAACTAACAAAAAACAACTCGAAATCACAAGATAAGTTAAAGAACATCAGAATAATCCAAGAAAACTAAAGAGGAGAAATAAACAAGATGATGGCAAAATCAAATAAAATGAAAGGAGAAAGAATCAGAAAGCAAGAACAGATTTCTTCAAAATATTAGCAAGACTGGCAAACCTTTGGCAAGTTTGATCCAGAAAAATATAGAGAAATCGTACATTAAAAATGTTAAGAACAAAAAAGAATATAGACACATGTAACACAGGTTTAAAAGGTAAGAGAATATTTTAATCAAACTTATGTCAATACTTTTGAAAACAGGTGTAATGGTCAAATAGCTGGAAAAATATAAATTATAAACCTAATTAAAATTAAATAGAAAACCTGAAGAGTCTGATAATCATGACAGAAGTCGGGTCAGTAATCAAACATCTTCCCTGGGCCGTATGTTTTTATCTGCAAACTCTACCAAATGCCAAAGGAACATATATCTTAATTTTCCACAAACTATTTCAGAAAATTAAAAAACAGAAATAAAAAGGGAGAACATTTTCCAGTTAATTTATGAGGTTAATATAATCTCAATACCAAAACCAAATAGGAATATTTAAAGCAAGGAAAAATTATAGTTCAATCTTGCCCATGAATACACATGTAACTATTCTAAACAATATATTAGCAAACAAATGTGGCAATTATAAAGAAGGTAACATAATGGACAAATTTGGCTTACTACAGGAATGCAAGTTTGGTTCAACACTAGAATGTCTGTTAATGAAATCAGTATTTTCATCGATTAAAGAAAAAATATAAACATCTAAATTGATCCAGAAAAATCATTTTATTGATATGACTTAATGACCATTTATGATTGAGAACTCATAGCACACTAGAAATAGTTTTTTTAACTTAATAAGGAATATTTACATAAATCCTAGAGCAAAAAAAAAAAAAAACCATTTAATTGTTGAATATTCAAAACATTGCCTTTGAAATCTGGAATAAGACAAGGATTTCTCCTCAAAATTAAATTGGAGATCCTAGCAAGCAAATAAGGCAAAGGTATAAAATGTTTAATTATTGTTAATGAAAAACAAAACAATGACAAACACAGCTTAACTGTTCAAGGTGTTATATTAGTATACCTACCATATTCCTTTCATAAAATGACTTTAAAATGTGTGTGTGTGCCCACACACAGCATATTCCCCCAATTATTATGTAAGTCCATTCTGTAAATCTTTCTATATTCTTTGAAACAAAAAAAAAAGCTATACAAATAATACTGAAAATACATTAACCAGTATTGAAATAACAATGAAATATCATCATACTTAATGAGAAGAGAGAACAAAGTTTTAAGACAACAAAGAAATAACTAAGGAGCTGGAAAGAAAAAAAAATCACTGACTCCTAGCCTCTCAGTTTGCTGGAAAGCTGACTGCTCTGTTGGCATATTACTAGGCTGACCTCTTTTTGAATCTTCCTCAGATAAAATAGAGTTAAAAAAACCAACATGCAGAGTGTCATGTTTTATAATTCCTACTTGAAATCTTTTGGAGACAGTTTTACTGGAATCCAAATGAATCAAATGTAATTTAACAACATCCTCACTGGATTCCATGAGGGCAAGAATGATACCTGTTTTCTTTAGTGGTATAGCTCCAATGCCTATACAGTGCCCAGCACATGCTGACATTCAATTTAGTGAGCTGAACTGAATCTATAATACTACACAAATGTTTTCATTGAGCTGAACCCCCTAGCTTAGGCTAAGAAACTAACACCTAAGTAACTAAGTAACTGGCAAGCTAACTAAACCCAACTAACTAATTAACGAAACTTTCTAAATTTGTTACCTGAATCCAACATTGGAGTGAAGAGCAATGTTCCAATATTCACAATGCAAACGTTGTCTATTCATTGGATTGTGAAAGACTAAAAGTAAAGAGTTGTCTTGGGTGTGGTAGTAAGAATCAATACACCTATATTGCTTATGGGCTTCTTGAAGGACCTGAAAATAAAAATAATTGCATTGTAGAATCTTTTTGATTTTCCCAAAGAGAAAGGACTCCTACTAGGGCATTTCTCTACTCCCTTTTTCTTCCTACATTTACCTCCACATTGTTAGTCAAGTTGAAATTCCCAGAGGATTCTTTTCTAGCTACTAGAAGGTGAGAGCATGAATGGTAGATAGCTTGGGAAGCATTTCAGCAACACTTTAGAAAAACAAATACTAGGCATCAGGCAGAGAGAGGCATTTGCTACAAGTGTTCTTCATTAAGGTTGGTAGGTAATAATTAAGCACAGCAGTCATTTATCTAGCATTTTCCATGCCTTGATATAAATCATCTCATTTTATCATCATTAAAAACTCCAGAAAAATAGATGCTATGAATTAAATTGTGTTCACCATCCCTATGTATATGTTGAAGCCTTAACTGCTAGTGTGATGGTGTTTGGAGATGGGGCTGTGGGGAGGTAATGAGGTTTGGATGGGGTCATGAGACTAGGGCCCTGAAGATAAGATTAAGTGCCCTTATAAGAAGAGGCAGCAGAGAGCATGTTCTCCCTCCCTCTTTCCCTTCTCCATCTCTGTTCCCTCTTACTCTCTGCCATGTGAGGACATAATGCAAAGCCACAAGCCAGGAAGGGAGCCCTCAACAAAACCCAACTATGCCAGCACCCAGACCTCAGACTTGCAGCTTCCAAAACTGTGAGAAAATTTCTGTTGTTCACGCCACTCAGGCATGGCATTTTGGCATGGCAGCCCAAGTGGACTAAAACAGTAGGTGTAATTATTTTTCCCATATCAAAATTAGAATTCTCATTTTTTCGGCATAAATTGGGGCTAAGAGAGAATAAGGGACTTGTCTAAGAACACTGTGTTATGGTGCCAAGGCTCATCCCTGTTTTCCAACTCTAAATTTTACCATTTTGCATTCTTTCCGCTATACTATGCTGTGTTAGATGAAGTGAAGTGAGTGGTCTTTCTGACACATACCATTTCTACCTGCCTTCCAACTCTGGCCCTTTCTAAAAATACCATCCTCAGCATGAACTGCAGTGGCAGCCACCAATAGAGAGGCACAGTGGGCAGCTGCTTATCCTGTTTCCTTTGCCAATCAACAATAAGGAAACTGTCAATAGGAAAAACAAATTCGACAGCTGTGAGCTTTTGTTTTCGTTTTCAGTATCAATTTGCTGAGGCAGCTTTTGGTTTTCTATTGTTTGCAAGATCTGAAGGCATGGAATAACATGTTAGAAAAGGGCTGCTTTAATTTTGCTTTCAATTCTACATTGGTAGCATAATCAAAACAATACATTTGCTTTCCCAATTTAGTCCCCTGAAAGAGTATCTTTATGGAGTGGCACTTTTACATCTGTTCCCTCAGAGCCAACATAAGAAACATACATGTGGTGAATATCTTTGCATTTTAAAATATTGCTATGTAGGGTATCATCTAGTACTTATTGATGTTTTTTTGAAAAGCAAATTCTGCTCAGACTATAAACCCAGAAAACCATTGCATTTATGATGAATATATATCCTTCCTTCTTTTACATAGTAAGAGCTTTGAAATCTTTGAGTTTTCATATTTGCTTTGGGGTGTTAAAAATATAGCACTAAGTTTCTCAGAACTGTAGCTGCTTTCAATCAATATGTAAAGTTTTCATATCTTGTTTTCTCCTTTTTTACTAATCTGTGCTTGTCTTTTATTCTGTATTAATATTATTGGTTACATTAGTTATTTAGTTAAGTTTTTCATTAAAAATGAGTACCTATTGTGTGGCAGGCACTGTGCAGGTACTAGGAAAACAAAAATAAACAAAATAGATAAGATTTTCCTCTAAAATATGATTAAGATCTTTTTTGTTGTTAATTAGAGATGGGACCTTGCTATGTTGCCCAGGCTGGCCCCTAAAGCCTACCCTCAAGTGATCCTCCTGTCTCAGCCTCCTGAATAGTTGGGACTACAGACCTGTGGCTTTATAGATTATTTTGGAAGAGGTGTGTCCAAAAAGATGAAATTAATGGAATATCTTATATATGGAGAATGGATTAGAGCAGGGCAAGAGTGGAAGCAGGTAATCAGGAGGATATTGTGGTGGAATGAGAGGGCGGCAGTCATATAAAAGTAGGCTGGGCGTGGTGGCTCACGCCTGTAATCCCAGCACTTTGAGAGGCCAAGAAGGGTGAATCACGGGATCAGGAGATTGAGACCATCCTCGCCAACATGGTGAAATCCTGTCTCTACTAAAAATACAAAAATTAGCCGGACGTGGTGGCGCGTGCCTGTAGTCCCAGCTACTCAGGAGACTGAGGCAGGAGAATGGCTTGAACCCAGGAGGCGGAGGTTGCAGTGAGCTGAGATCACACCACTGAACTCCAGCCTGAGCAGCAGAGCGAGACTCTGTCTCAAAAAAAAAAAAAAAAAAAGTAGTGGTAGCTGTGTTGCAGAAGAGCTTGAAGATATATTTGGAGATGTACCCCTTAAACACTGATGATGGATTAGGTATCAGGGACAAAGGAAAGGTTGGAACAAAGGATGATTCTGGCTTTTTGCTTGAGCACTTGAATGATGGTGACCTTTTCTGAGATGGACAAGGGAAGAAATGCTTAGGTGGGGAAAATATGAGTGTCATGTGGGATACTAAATTTGAGATGGATACTAAATTTGATCAGAAATTCAGGTAGAATTTTGAGTAAGGTATAATAATGTGAATCTCTAGAGGGAGGTAATTTAAAAGACAAAAACTTAGGCATCTGTCAGCATTAGATAGTATATAACAGATGAGATCATCAAAGGAGGGTGTTTACAGAGGCGAGAAGATGCTCTAGGGCTTCCTGGAGGCTCCAGAGCCTTGAGGCACTTCCATATTAGATGCTGGGTAAAGGAGGAGAAGTCAACAAAATTCCAAATACAACACTGAGGAAACCAAGAGTGCAGAGTGTTTCATGGGGGAAGTGATAAGCTCTGCAATGCTGTTAAAAGGTCAGGGAAGATGAAGAAAGATAAGTGTCTATTAGATTTAGCAAAACAAAGATTATTGATTACCTTCAAAAGTGCAGCTTCATCAAGCGGTAAGGACAGAGAAAAACTGAAATAGAATAAAGTCTGAAATAAACTTTCAGTTACAGAGAGAAGATTGAGCATTTGCACTCCCTAACACTCATTAAAAGAACGGTAAAATTTTGTTTGTTTTTTTAATGTCTTAAAGTTGAAGGCCAACTTCAACTTGTTGAAGGAGAGGAGACAAAGGCACCAGAATTTTAGACACTGGAAAGCAAAAGGATAAGGGCTAACTGACTTAGCAGAATGCAGAAAGCCAAGTCTTGAGATTAATTTTAGGAGAGACCAGAGGCAACCCCATTTGTGTGCAGAAATATAGAAAGTCTCAGGATATGGAAATACTAGTCAATTCTGCAAATGGGGTGAAAGTGGCACTGAAAATAGGAAGATTGGTTTAAAGTCTTTTTAAGAAGCCATTAGGCCCCTGGATCCCATTAAAATTCTGAGCAACTGGGCTATTGCCTATCTCCCACCCCAGCAGAGGGGAAGAGGGTAACTACAGATGCTAGACCAATGGGTTCTAAGAACAGTGGAACCAAAACACATTGACAGAAAAGTACATGCCAGAAAAAAAGGGAATTGTGAAAAAGCCTAAATCAGCACTGCTCAATAGAAATATAAAGTGAGCCACAAATGTGAGCCACGTGTGCAATTCTAAATTTTATAGTAGCCACATTTTAAAAAGTAAAAAGAAACAAGTCAAATAAATGTTAATGATATATTTTATTTAATCTGACAGATAAAATTATAATTTCAACATATAAACAGTGCAAAAGTAATTAATGCCACCTTTTTAAAGTCTTGGAAATTGAGTGTGTATAGCACTTATATAGTGTACAGCACAATTATTGCACATCTCGTTTTGGACTAGATTCATTTCAAGTACTCAGATGTTACATGTGACTAGTGGCTACCACATTGGATAATGCAGATCTAGATAATAAATGTCAGAAGTTTAGTACCCTTCCCCCATTACCTAGCTTTCAAAACACTGACAGGAAGGCTTATGTCTTTCAGACAGAAAATTAGATTTTTTTTTTTCATGGAGAATTTAAATGGCCCAAGAAAACAGACCTAACATACCAACAATGGTGAGTCTCCTACGGAAATCTCCCAGCCAAATCACCCAACAATGAACTCAGTTATTGACAGCTTCCCACCCCACCTCATATAGCACTTCCTATCATATTTTTATTGTTTCATTATTAATATGAGCAAGGAGGACAATATTATACATTACCCTCTAACATGAAAAATGAAGACCAAACAAAAAAGACAAAAAAAGAGAAAAGAAACTTAGAGGAAAAAGAGATAATTCAGGGAGAAGACAACTTCAGAGGACTTTAATATCCTCATAGAGATAAGAGAATGTATTATATCAGAAATGCAATGGCTCACACCTGTAATGCCGGCACTTTGGGATGCCAAGGTGGGTGGATCACCTGAAGTCAGGAGTTCAAGACCACCCTGGCCAACATGGTGAAACCCTGTCTCTACTAAAATTACAAAAATCAGCCAGGTGTGGTGGCAAGTGCCTATAATCCCAGCTACTTGGAAGGTTGAGACAGGAGAAGCACTTGAACCCGGAAGGCAGAGGTTGCACTGAGCCAAGATTGTGCCACTCCAGGCTGGGCGACAGAGCAAGACATCATCTCAAAAAAAAAAAAAAAAAAAAAAAAAAAAAAAAAAAAAAGAAGTAAAATGATCCTTTAAAAAGGTAATTTGGAATTATAACTTTAGGAATTAGAATGATAATAACTAATAACAGGAATAAAAGGCTCAATATAAGAACTGAATGGAAATTGAGCAAAGCCAAAAGATAAATTGATGGAAACTAAAAGAAAAAAGACAGGGAAATTGCGAGTTCAGTCTAGGAGGTCCAACACCAGAGTAATAAGATTTCCAGAAAAAAACGGACAGAGAAAATGGAGAGGAGAGATTATTGAAGAAATGATGATAGAAAATTTCCCAAAATATAAATACAGGAATTTCTGGATTGCACTGGCTTGCCAGAACAATACATAGAAACAGAACCACACTAAGGCATATCAACAGGAAATCAAGAGCATTGGAACAAAGAGAAGATCTTAAAATCTTCCAAAGAGAGGATCAAAACACACTCAAACAACTGATTAGGAATCAGAATTGTATTTATTTATTTATTTTTCTAAGAACAATCTGGGAAGTCAGAACACTGTCAAAGAATGTCTTTAAAGTCTTGAGAAAAAATGCTTTTTAATTTAGCATTTAATATAAAGCCTGCCTGTCAGTCAATATAAAGATAGAATTAAGCTGTTTTCAAATATTGAATGCCTCAAAAATTTACATCCCGTCTATCTTAATTAAGGAAGCTACTGGAAGAGATGATCCTCTACGGAAAAAAAAGTATAACCAGAGAGGGAACACCTGGGATGAAGGAAACAGGCATCTAACTGAAAGGAAGGGAATGGGTGTGGCCCAGATGATGGTAAACGGAGGCCCCAGACCACAGCTATGCAGCAAGTTTAGGGAATATGGGAGAGATATCACTAATACAACAAAACTGTTAGAATATCTAGAGTTAGAATAACAGAATATCTGTTATGTTTGAATGTATTGAGAGACTTACTCAGTAGTAGAGAATTTGGGGATAAGTTAATAATAAATACATAGTAAACTAAACAAATAGAAAAAGAGGCAATTATTAACTGCAGAGAAAACAAAAATGGTACTGATAAAGGAAATATAATTACAGAATACTACACAGTTCAGCTGTGAATAGCACTTATATAACTGAAAAAAAGTGAGTTTTGAATACTGATCTAACCAAAAATTATGATATTGTTAACAGTATCAGAGAAAGGAGAAGTGCTAATATGAATGTGGGGGTGGGTGAGCCTGTACCTGTACATGCACATATGTGTTGGATGGGGGTGGGCAAAGCTGTGTTCTCAAGAGGGAATCAATTGATAATGATGTCACAAAACTAAAACTAAACAAAATATACTTGCAATTTAGAGATCACTGAGTAAAGTAACAAAAGCAAGGGGTAAATGTGCTGAAGATTTTTGCCTCTGAGAATTGAGACTTGGTGGAGTGGGGTGGGTATGGGGGAAGGAGGCTGTTTCTCATAATAAGACTTTGTAGAACTTTCTGGCTTAAAAAACGTGGTAAAACTTTGACAAAAATAAAAATCAAATTAAAAAGACAAAACCAAAAGAGGACAGGTTTTTGTGTAAAAGCTAAAAACAGCAAAAGGATTTAGGTTTGGGATTACTTGTTATTTTGCAGAGTGGTTAAGAATATAAGTTCCAGGTCCAGATTTCCTGGATTTGTATCTTGCTTCTCACTTAGCTGCCATGTTACCTTGGACAAAAGTCACTACTGGTCGAGGTGCCTCAGTTTCTTACTGCTTACATAGTTCCTACTTCATAGCGTTACTGTGAGGGTTAAGTGTGCTAATAATACATATTAATCAGTGCCTGGCACATGGTAAGTGCTCAATGAATGTCAGCTATCACAGATTCCATTGAACTGTTAATCAAAACAGAAAATACTGTGAAATGTAGTGAAACTGAGTAGAATGGATAAACAATATGGGAAAAAACAGGGTTTTTCCCAATAAAACCTTACTTTTTTTAAAGAAAATATATTCAGCAGCAAAAAAAGTGTATATATATGTGTGCGTGTGTATATATATATATATAAATATATATATGCAGCAGTCTTGTATATTTCTTTTCTTAAAATATTTTATAAAAGCATTCTTTCATAAAGTGTATTTTAAACTATTTTAGAGAGTCCCTGGGAATGCATAGCTCAAGCTGGGAGTAAATTTATTTTATAGCTGAAGTAAAGGAGAATATTGATCTGAACTAGATCTGAGAGAATGACCTGGAGGTGAACTGTTCTAAATCACAGTAGACTCTCCAGACCTATCTGACCGTCTCCTAGAGAATTGCAGTCCATAAATACCTGAAGCAGTACTTTCGGTTTAAAATGTTCAGTAAAACTCCAGTCCATTAGACTGCGCTGCTGGGTTTTCTTTATGTCCTCTAAATCTGCTTCCACCATCATCTTCTTGGATTTCTAAAATATCATAGGAACACAATTTCAGCTTTAATTTATTTAAGTCCAAATGGAGACCTCTTGGGCTCCGTCAACTAACCAGCATGTACTCCATCTAATTGGGGAAATCTGCATATGTATAAATCCATATGGCAACATTTTAGGAGCGCTGCTGCCAAAAAGAGTATGGCTTTGACTTTTTTTTTTTTTTTATGGGCAACATAATCTAAATATTTTTATTGTTAGGTTATACTCTTCTGAGTCCTGTTAGCAATTACAGGCAGGTTTTCTGAACTCTCTTCAAGACAACGTTAGCTCTACATGGCTGTATGGTGAGCAGGTGTTTGTGAGGTTGCCAAGCCACACTGTCTAGAGAGGAGCATGGAGCTGGGAAGTTATGTGCAAGCCGCCTAGCAAAATTAACTCCTTTCTCTCCAGTTAGAGCTGCTCTGGGGATGTCCGAATAATTCCTCTTTTCTAACCTCAGTATTCTCCTTCTAAGTATCTTCTTTTTCCTTTTTCAGTGTTTCTCACTTCAAATCATGGTTTTGCTCAGATCATCCTGTCATCTACATTTTTAGAAAAACAATTCCTTACCTTTTCATGAGAATCAGCCTTTGTGACCGCATCATCTTTGATCTCATTGTTTGTGGTCTGCTCTGCAAATCAAAGACACCAACATCCAGTTGTATTCTGGCTTTGTTCTTGCCCTGCTGGTTAATGCTGTGCCTTTTTGTTGCCCATATGATCTATGTTTCTGTGCTGAAAAGGCAATGCCTGAAAGGCATGTTTTGTGCCTCCAGAAAGGTGTTTGTGTCCATAATTCTAAATCTGTGCCTACCTAGAAAAACTATACTAAGCTCTTTGAAAAGAACCTAGCTTCTTGTGTGATCTATCTTAAATCATACCAGATATTCTGCTTTCAGACTGCATCATTCACTTCTAACAATATATCTTTACCTTTAAAAGTTGTAAATATTTACTGATTATATCAACTTCTTAGTACACATGATTTGTCTTCTTGTGCTAGTGACTATCACAAAGCCTTTTAAAATTTCCGTGGATCTTGTGGATGACAGACTAGGGTGGGGGCAGGCCATGCGTGCAAAGACGCACTGGCAGATAAATGCACTTCCTATTGGAAAAGGATACGCTTTCACCATTCTGCAGAGCTTCCCTTCCATTCATTAATCATTTATTAATTTAAAAATGATTTAATGAGCATCTGCTAATTTACACATGAAGCTTAACAAAAGATAAATAAATAAATGAAGCGGTAGCTGGACTCCATAGACCAATACGAGTCATGCACACTACGGACCAATATGAGTCATGCACACTAGCTTTCCTTGTGACCAGAGAGTACGCTTATATGACAACTGGGATGGCGATATCATCCTTGGCTATGAAGCAAACAGCCATGTGCATGAACAAGGAAGGAACACATTCATATTGTTGATTTCTGCATCACCAGAAGAAAGAGTTCCAATGATAAATAAGTTTAGCATAGATCCATGAACATCTCACTATGAATGTCTTAGAATTTGAAATTTGCTCTTGTTATTGTGAATCTCTAATCGAGAAATGGATAATGTATATAGCATTTTTTTGATCACAGAAAGAGTATGTGTGTGTAGGAGGTGGATTCTGTGGGAATATACTTTGATGCTGCTGAACAACTGAACAGCCCTGACTTCTTATCACCCTTGGAATAAATGAAGATTACGTCTGACAAAGTTGTACAGGAAATGGCCCTGGCCTAACTCTTCAAGCACAACTCTTTGACTCTCCCTTGCTTATTCTACTGCAGATACACTGGCCTGCTTGCTGTGTCTTCAGGGTCTTGCACTTGCTTTCCCTCTGGCATGCTTTGGCCTTAGATGTTCACCTTTTTCAGACCCTGACTTCATTCATATTGCTCGAGTATCACCTTCTCAAGAGCCTTCTGCCTCATCCTCTGCTTTTTTTTTTTTTTTTAATCATAGTATGTACCTATGCCTAATGCTACTTACTTGTTTATGGTCTGTCTCTCCACCTCATATGTAAATTCCTGGAGAATAGAAACTTCATCTTATTATTATTATTATTATTTTTTACTGTACCCTGAGCACCAAGTACCTGGCAGGAATTCAGTAAATATTTCCTTTTGATTGAATGAGAGGAATCTACATCATATATCAAAGGTGGAAATGAACCTAAAGCCATGTAGAGAAATTAGAAGTGTGGAAAAAAACCTACAACAAAGTTTTATTCTGTGGCAAGCATAAGACAACATTTTATTATGCGGCAAAGAGTACCATATTTGGGCTTCTAGAGGGAGAAGTTGATTGTGCCTATGAAGGACAGGTCAGTGTTGTTCTTTCTTTCAGGAGCACAGCTACTTACATTTTTGCTACTAGTTCCATCTTGCCTTTGCCTGGTGAAGGTGACAGCGTGAACGTTCCGTTTTGATTTAGGGGAAAACCATACAGCCAATTCAGTTCAGCATTTATATAAACACATCCACTGAAGAGAAAACTCAAGCCAACTATAACTCTAAATAGACCATGATGTCCCATGTGTCCTTGAAGCAACTGATATGAAATCTGTGGATAAAAATTATTCTATTCTGTGGTCTGCCAGATTTCCGGGAGATTTGATATTCCCTCCTATTGAATCCAGCAGAAAAAGTCTCTAGTTTAGAAAATCTGTTCTAAAAATTATGCATCAGTTATTTTGTCAAAGGAAAGAACATTCTAAAAGTAATCTGAATTATTTATTTAATAGTAGAGTAAAAATCTTTTTTTTTTCTTTTTCTGATTTTTGCTTTCAACCACATAATCCTTTGACAGTGTGATTCAGTAGTTTTTGACACATCTGGAAATGGATGCCTTCTCATCCCTTTGAAAAACAGCTTTCCTAATCTGTTTTACTTTAGAGATAACAAGATCCCTCTGCAAAGCAGTTACTTTATTAAAAAAACACCCAACAAGCATAAAGGGCACATCTAAACCTATAGACTCGCGGTTATCAACTCTCAGGTTTTTCATAAATATCCACTAGACCCTGTCAAGTTCAAAAATAGTCTCAGATGGAAATCCAGTATTTGGTTAAGAAAAGCACAAATATTCAGCCCTTTATGTCCAGGAACAGGCTTTTATATGTATTTGATGCTAAAATGGTTGTGCAGGAAATACATGAATGATTTTTGCCTTGTTTAAAGAGAATTAAAGTTGGCGGCTTTGAAGTAAGTATGATTCAGAGTTAGGGAAAGAAATGTAAAATCAACAACATCAACAACAGCTAAGCCCCACAGTCACAACAGCTACAATACGACACCAAGCCCAGATGCCCCCCCCGCTTTCAAATGGAATGGCTCCTGGAAGTAGGTCAAAATGCACCGTGGAGAAACACGTATGGCCCTGAGATCCACTCTCCAGACTGTGTGGCCTCTAGGATACACTGTCCGCTATAGCATTTTGAACCCCTGAGAATTTAGGAAGTTACTATTAATATAACAATCTACTTTCTTCCAGAATCCAGCACACCAATTTATGTAGTTTGACCACCAGGTGGCAAAAGTTGCCTGAGGAAAACTATCCAGCTGCTTTAAAGAAAAAAAATGAAACAAAACAAAGAAAACACCTTGGGCCTTACACCTCTCCTGGCTTATTCTGACTCTATATTAACCCAGAGTGACTTCCCTGTCATTCATTTGTAGTCCCACAGGATACACTATTGCCATTAGAACTCAGGTTAACTTATTGGCTTACATTTTTTGAGAGGCAGGCTAATAGGTAATGGTACTTAGGACAAAGAAATAGGGAATCCACCCTGGTTAGAAGGAAGGAAAACCCAAAGGCAACAAAATCAGCATAAAAATCAGCATGAATGAGACTAGGAACATGGCTAAATCACTAGCTGCATCACCAGAAATTTCTGGAACCCAGGAAGCTGCAAGACACAGTGGAGGAAGCACTGGTTTGAAGTTAGCACTCTGTTCAATCCTGACTTTCTACTTGTATGTAGTTGAACAAATTATTTAACCTTTCTAAGTCTTGGCTTCCTCATCTGTAGAATTGGGATAATAGCATCTTTGTCACAGGCTGATGTTTATGTAAGTATTAGTTAATGTACTTGAGATGTAGCAGAGCAATATTAAATAAATGTTATTTTCTTCCCTCTTCCATTTACCCCAATTGCCTCCTCTACCAATCCTATTCCATTGATTACTTCCTTTTCGACCCACTTCTAGATAAATGAAAAGGGTAAGATGATCATTAGTCAATAATAACTTAACACTTATTCTCTCATGTTATCACTTTTTAAAATTTATTTTTTCTTTTTTGATCCAATTTTGGCCCATAACCACTTATTTTTTAAATGCTTTTAAAATTATGAAATATAACACACAAAGAAAAGTGCATGAAACACAAATGTTTAATACAAGGAATAATTATAACAGTAAAGTCTCAGCACTCCCGACATCTTATGTGTATCATTTAACAAGCACAGTCTCCTTATTAAACTTTCATATTAATTCTAATTTTTTTGTGTATTGCTTTGAGTTTTCTATATACACAGTATTTACAAACAATGATGGTTTTATTTCTTCCTTTTCAAACCTTATGCTTTTATCTAAAAGAGAAAAAGTCTTGCTTGTTGGCATACACCTCTGATGCAATATTGAATACAAGTGTTTATAGTGGACATTCTCCTGATCTTAAAGGGAATTATTTCAACTTTCACCTTGATATATAAGGTTTGTCATAGTAATATAAAAAATAATGTTTATATGATTGAGGAATGTTTCTTCTTTTGCTAGTTTAATAAGATTTGTTTCATAAATTGCAACAAATTATACATGCTGTTTCTGCTCTTTTGAGATGATTATATGACTTTTCTTACTAATGTGTTAATTGATAAGTTATAGTGATTCTACAATATATATATTTTCCTTCTGTCCATGTTATAAATGCAATCTGTTTGTGATATATTATTATCATTTAGTATATGTTAGATCAGTTTTCTCATGTTTCATTTAGAATTTTTGTATCTATATTTGTGAAACAGTTTAATTTAATGAAGTAGTTTAACTTTCAGTTGTACCACTATCCTTGTCAGTATTCTTATAAAGTTTATGCTAACTTCATAAAATGAAGAGAGGAGATTATGCTACTTTTCTATTTCCAGGAATAATTTTTGTTAAGATTAGAATTATTTCTGTTTTAGCGTTTGGTATCAGTTACCAATGAGATCATTCAGGCTAAGTGTGCCCTATTTGGGAAGATTTTTGATTACTGATATAATTAACTGGATATGAGACCACTCAGGCATTCTATTTCTTCTTGGGTCATTATTGGTAAGTTATTCTTTTCCAGTAATAGCCCATTTTATTTTCATATTTAGTCAAAGTTGTTTATATTATCTTGCAATCTTTTAAATTTCTGTAGAATCTGAGGGAAGTCTCTGTTTCTTTATTCCTTATATAATTCTTATTCCTGATATAGTTTTATTCCTGATAGAGTTATTCATGGGTTCCTTTATGATTAACTTTATATAAAAGATTTATCAATATTGCTAGTTTATTCAAAGAACCAAGTTTTGCATTTTTGTTCTTACTATTTTCTATTTCATTGATGTAATTTTCATGTTTTCTATTTCTCTGAATTAATATTTTTGTTGTTTTCCTTCTATTTTACTTTGATTTATTTTGTTTGTCTTTATCTAACTTGAGGTTGATGTTTAGTTAATTAATCTTTAGCTGCTTTTAGAAAAAATTTAAAGCTATAAACTTCTTTTGGAGTATCTCTTGCATCAGCTGCTGCATTCCATAGTTTTGATACTCAGTTTTTTCATTATCATTTGGTTTGAAATATTTCCCAATTTCTATTGTAATTTTTTCTTTGACCTAGGTGTTAAATTTGGTGTTCTTTAATATGTTTGACCTAGGTGTTAAATTTAGGTGTTGTTTAATATGTTAAAATAAACATATAATCATTAAGACACTACGGTATAATGGAGGCCTTAATATAGGCATATACATAATTATAAAACTGAAAAAAGGACAACTAATGCCATAAAGAGAGTGTAGATTTTTTTTTTTTATTTTTCTTTATAGAGGTGAGGTCTTGCTATGTTACCCAGGCTGGTCTTGAACTCCTGGCCTCAAGCAGTCCTCCTGCCTTGGTCTCCCAAAGTGCTGGGTTTATAGGAGTGAGCCACTGCACTTCACCAGAAGTGTAGATTAATTATGACCGTGGAAAGCTAAGAGAGGCATTTCCATATGGACACATCCAATAAGACTTCATGGAGGTGCCACTGAATCCTAATCATAGTCAAAAAGAGAACTCAAGGTGGAGGATATATTGTGAGGGAAAGGTACCACAGAGATTGAAAAGAGCAGGCTGTGCAGAGTAAATGGGCCTAATTCTGTTGGGCTAGAATACAGAATGTGTGAGCAACAGCAGAAAGATGGAAAAAGGTTTTAGGAAAAGTAATTTGATACTACTGGAGAAGTAGGCCAAGGAGTTGGGTTCTGTTTTGCAGACAGTAGGGAGCCTTTGAAAGTAGTAAGTAGAGAAACAAAATAGCTAGATTTTACACAGATTAATCTGACAGTGATGTGTAAGGTAGCTCAGTATAAATTTAGCCCAACATCCTTCTATACTTTCACACCTCCTAATATATAGCACTGTTTATAATGCTAGTCTACAATGAGAGTAATGGCCTGAGCCATACATGGGAGAGGAGGGGAAATGATGTTCATTGAGCATTGATTTTGTACCAAGCTCTGTACTGGACATTTCATTCTGTTTTGCAGATGAATGTTTATAATTTTAGCACACAATCACTATAACTGTGTAACACTAATGATGAAAGTTGTAATGATGTTCACTGTGCTAAATTTACTAAGGTAAGTGTGGACTAAGAGGAATTAAGATATTTTTAAAAACAGGGTTGAAATAAAGAGAACTTATGGAATAACAATACTCAGTAAGAAAGTTTAATTAACCAAATAACTTAAATTCAAATAATGTATCCTGAACACTTTTTGATTTATGTGTACTATAATAGTGTCTTACACACACACACACACACACACACACTGTAACTTACCCAGAGACTCATGTTGGGGTTGTGTCTTCATGATGCTCTCCTGCTCTAACAGCTGTCTATTATCAGGGACTGAGAGTCCTGGATTATTCAAGTCAGAATGCTTCATATTGTTAGCATCACACTGACTAGGATCTGAAGGTTCTTGGTTGCTCTCATTATCTTGCACAGACATTGACAAATTCTGATCCAAAAATATTGTTCTGTCTTTGATTTTAATATCTATTCAGTGTAAGGAACATCCATAAGATATAATATGAGAAAAACTGACAATAATAAAATACAAGAATGCTTTCCATTCCCTCCACGCAGTGTACCTGCTTTCTGCTTGGCCTCTTGAGTGTTCATTTTCATGACATATTGCTGCCTTATCTGTTTAGCAAATCTGGCAGGGTTGTCCCATGGTATGTTAAACATTTCAGAATCTGACCCACACATCATCCCAGAAGGCTTTAGTTTCCCTTTTTCATCAACCTCAGAGAGCTTCAGGCTCTCAAAAGTAAACACCTTGAAGGCTCGTTCTACTTCATTCCAGTTCAAGACATCTGTAAGAAAGCAGAACCAGTGCTGCTGGAAATGTTCTTATTAGCACATGGTACAGGGTTGACAGAGGGACAACCAGGGAGTTTGTCTACCAGAAAGACAAGGGAGTCACACCACAATGGCTGTTGAGCTGATTTTAAACATTGGCTCCCCAGCCTGCAGCAAATAGCAAAGGTACCTGAGGATAAACAAACAACACAGTAAAGATACAATTTAGCAAATTATAATGCTCCCAAACTGCTTCATAGTTTAATCAAGATTAGCTGTCCAGATTCATTTGCATGGACTTTCCAGGGTACCATATTGGTTGAATATGCTTACACAACTTATTATTTTTGAGTGAAAACACCCTTTTCTCCTGTTGTAATTTAAAACCGAGAACTTATTTACTTTTGCCTAATACAGGCTGTTATATTGACTGAGTTTTTCTGTTCATTTGGGCTCAGGAAAGGCTTCCAAACGGCTGCAGTATTTTCCATAATTGCTCTTCAAAGTTTATCAGCTTTCAGCAGACTTTATAATTGTGTATTTACCTTTTTACAGCACTTATTCACTTGCTCACTCTTTCATTGGTTATTATTTTCTATGTATTAGGCTTTGTCATAGATGCCTGGGATTTGAAAGAATCAAGATTTGGTTCTTACACTTCAGAAGTTCCAAGGTAGAGGAAGGAGAAGTAAAATTAACAAATAAACATGGAATCCAATCAGAAAAAAATGAAATGATGTGGATCAATAATTCAGAGGTAACCTCCATTTTCTCTCCAGCAAAGATAAGAAAAGCAGCAGGTCCTTTGGGAAAAAACAGGGAGATTCAGAAGAGAGACAAGGAAGAGGTAAAATAGTTACAGAATGAAGGAGAGTTTGCTCATTTGCTCATTTCTCAAATTTTTTTTGAGCCCCTATTAGGCATCATAACTATAATAAAAGCTGGGAACACAGTAGTGAACAAAATAGTGAGCCCCCTGCTCTCATGGAATATCTATTCTAGGGGTTGGGAAGAGATAAATGTAAAAGATAAAAGAGAGGACAAAAAGAATAAAGCCAGCTTAGGGGACAAAAAGTGGTAATAGTCAGGGAGTGGCTTGTAGTTTATATAAAGCAGTCACCGAAAAATCCTCTGAACAATTAAGCAAAAACGTGAAGGAAGTAGGGGAGCAAGCTGTACGGATATCTGGGGGAAAGTGACTGAGGAAGGGCAAACAGCAAGAGCAACCATCCTGAGGCAGGGGTGTGAATGACATGTTCAAGGAATCACAGCGAGGCCAGAGTAGATGGAGGAAAATGGAACATGACAGCTTGACAAGTGATGGCTCAAAAAGTAGGTGGCAGGGAGTTTAAGTTCTTATTGTTGTTTTTGGTTTTGTTTTGTTTTTTGAGACAGGCTCACCCAGGCTGGAGTGCAGGTAATTCTCCCACCTCAGCTTCCCGAGTAGCTGCGCCTGCACACCCAGCTAATTTTTGAATTTTTTGTAGAGATGGGTTTTGCCAAGTCAGCCAGGCTGGTCTCAAACTCCTGGGCTTAAGCAATCCACCCGCCTTGGCCTCCCCTCCCAGAGTGCTGAAATTACAGTCATGAGCCAGGCACCTGGCCCAGGTTAGGATTTATTCTGAGCAAAGTGGGTGACTGCTGCAGAGTTCTCAGTTACAAAGGCACATCCAACCATCATTTTAGAGGGGCCATTCAGATGGTTGTGTGGAGAAAAGACTGTTGGTAAAACATAGAAAGCCTGTAGACCAGCTGGAAAAGCTCTTGGAATAATCCAAGTGAGGGGTGGTGCGGGACTGGGCTGGTATGGTAGTGAGGAGTATGGTGGGATTGATTGCAGAGTGTGAGAAAACAGAGACAGCGACCGGGTGCCGTGGCTCACTCCTGTAATCCCAGCACTTTGGGAAGCCGACGTGGGTGGATCACAAGGTCAGGAGTTTGAGACCAGCCTGACCAACATGGTGAAAGCCCATCTCTACTAAAGATACAAAAATTAGCTGAGTGTGGTGGTGTGCACCTGTAATCTCAGCTACTTAGGAGGCTGAGGCAGGAGAATCATTTGAATCCAGGAGGCGGAGGTTGTAGTGAACTGAGATCACGCCACTGCACTCCAGCCTGGCGACAGAGTGAGACTCTGTCTCAAAAACAAAAACAAAAACAGAGATGGCAGGAATGACTCCAAGGTTTTTGATAGAAAGTAGTTGCCATTCATTGAAATAAGGGAGATGGTGAAGGGATAAATTTAGGGATGAGGAATCAAGAGCTTGGTTTTGGACCTGTTAAGTATGATGTGGCAAAAGGGAAAAGAGGAGGAGGGGAGGTACACCAAGGGTCCAGGATGGGGCATGTAAGCAGCATGTTTGAGGTTTCAATGGTGGCAGCAGGAACAAAAATCCTGTGCCGTATGGAGAGCTGAGCTCTCCATTCATTAAGAATGGAATCACATCTTAAGCCAGAAGGAGAAGGGGAGGGTGGCAGGACACAGAAAAAGGACAGAAGTTTCTGAGAACCCCCTACTCAGGAAGGGGGTAGTTATGTACACAACAGAAATGACACACCAGGCCCTCGAGGCTGTACCCCGCATGTCCATGAGTCAATGGCAGGACTCAGAAGTTCCTGGCTTTTTCTATTACTAAGCCTACTTAAAAGTGAAAAAAGAAATCAAGATAAAAATACTTTTTAGTTTGGTTAGGCTTACAAGTGAAATGGTAAGGAAGAATATGCACATGCTCTTTTCTTTTCAAGGTTAAATGCTTCCTTGTCAAGTAAAGATGTCTGTGGAAGTTAACGTCCTTTCTTATAAGTAGTAGCTGCATATTCCCTCAAGTGGGAATGAGAATTTGAGAAATGACTGGCTATTTCACAAAATCCCAGTGAACTCAGATGAGACGTGATTCTAGATATTATATCTTAACGACCCCTCTTTCCACTGTCTTCAAAGAGCATAAAATCCTCTTCTTGCTGTGAGAAGCTGTTAGCTTGAGTCAACTTCTGCTCAGCAACATGCTCTCTCTTGACAGTGGGCTCTCTATTCATCTCTGTTTCCCTAGGTACAGAGCAGGTGCTTAAAATTGCAGACTGCACCATCAGACCTCTGCAGTGGCTTTCTTCCTGTCTCCTGCTCAGTAAGGTAAGGAAATTGTGTTCTACTGGGTATCCAGAGACCAGAATGTTTTCTTGTTTTTTTCCACCATTGTCATAATCCTAAAACAAATAATTTATTCCTGCTAGGATCTCAGCTTTCTTATCTGAAAATAGATTTTGACTAGATTAATTCCAAGGTTTCTTTCAGTTAGGAAATTTTATGGTTCTATGATTCATCTTTCTAGATATAAATTTAATTTGTGGTTATAAATAGTGTGTTCAGAATTTTCTCTCAAGAAAGGATCAAATAAGAGCTTTCAGTAGCACAGGTTACAAGATATCTACATCTGCCTCCCAGGTCACACTCTTTTTTATTTCCTTCCTGTCCTCATGTGCAGAGGTGGTCCACGGTAGTGCTCACATTAGTTCTGCCCCAGTGAACATTCCTGCCAAATTCAGATTATCTGGATCCTCTTCTTTTTCTTTTCTTCTCTAAATAAAAAAAGAAAGAACCGTGAAGGGACAAAATGGGAAGACTCAGAAGAAAAATTCTTCTAGAACCTGTGTTTTATTGATTGTGGGTGGCTGCAGCAACAGGATATAAGATGAAAATTCAAAGACAGGTATCTCTGAATTGGGGCAAAGTTGCATGGTCCAGGTTGCTCTTCTCTCTTTCCAGATAATGTCTCTGCAATGTTACTGTAATTTTTACATGATTTTCAATGATGATAAAAGAGTGCAGTGGTCAGGCAGAAGACAGAAGGGCAGCATTGTCCTGGAAATTATATGCGTGCATGCGTGTGTGCATACGTGTGTGCATGCGCGTTCACGCACACACACCACTTTACTTCTCTGTAAGTAGGATGGGATTACCACATCATCTCCAATGATGTCAGTGGGAGTATTTGGGACAGAGATGGGGGAAAACAAGGAAAAAAGGGAATTATTGTGGCTAAGAAAACACAGTGGGAAAAAAACCCCAGTGTATTAAATTGAAGAGAGTTATGCATTATAGCTATGATGACACTGCTAATGATATTATTCAACAAGACAGTTGTAGTCAATCAAAATACCCACCTTAGCCTCTGAAAAGTCTTTCAATAATGAAAAT
Organism: Colobus angolensis palliatus; assembly: GCF_000951035.1. NCBI lineage: Eukaryota > Metazoa > Chordata > Mammalia > Primates > Cercopithecidae > Colobus > Colobus angolensis. The sequence continues at coordinate 2,384,660 of NW_012113586.1, read as the reverse complement.
ACTTTTTGTAAATAAGCGTGTAATTTTAAGAGGCATATATGCCCATTAATTAAACTGAGTTGAAGCTAAGACAAAACAATGGACTTACCACTCGTACAAAAGTGCATAAGCTCATGAATCATAGCTAGACGTTTAGTGTTGTTCCATGGTGGGGGTAGAGGGAATCGAAAGAATTCCCACAGTGGCAACTTGGACTGCATCTCCTGCTCAATTTGAACTGGATCAAAATTCTTTTGGTCCTGATGAAAAAGAGCAACATGACAGAAGACATTAAAGTAAGCTGTCAAGTGCCTTATGCATATGGAAAAGGCTAAACATGATACCTTCACTCTCATTATTTGGGAACAGAGGAAATCAATGGTAATTGGGAAAGACAAACTTTTGGGATTTTGCTGAAGGTCAAAAAGCTAGTTCCTATGTTGCCAGGAGTTCCTGGTGCACAAAAAGGACTGATTCTTCATTCACAGTGACAAACTGCCAAAGTCTCATATATATTCATCTCTCTCTTTTGAGATCCTTTTCTGGCTTCTACTAGTTTTTCATAGCAGCAGATATTTAAAGCAAATAATCATAAGGTTTTAATGCACATTTAGTGGTGGTAACAATTAATTGAATTGTTAATTAAACCTCAATAATCAGACAAATTTCCTAGGCTGACATCATTTTTCCCCGTATCCAGGTTCATTTTCCAGGTCCTACTTTGTACGCAAGTATCTATTTTGTACATTACATTTTAATTAGTGTTGATGAAGTTATCTAATTAGCTTCTTTCAACTGAGTAGTTACACACACACTTTCCCACATCAGTTTTCTTTGGCTAACCCGATTATCATTACCTTCAGTGTGTACTTCTTGTGGGCGTGTGCATCATGATAGTTCAGTAGGAGGGGGCCTTTGGGCACTGCTTTGCTTTCACTTTCTTCTTCAGATAAAAATATTTCCTGAAGATTCTATGCAAATTGAAATAATATTGATTTAAAGAGAGAATCTACGCTTTTCCAAAGCATGAAGACTCTGCTATCTCAGACTACCTGACCTTTTTCTCCCTCTCTGAGAGACAGAGTGAGGGCAGAAGGGACACAATGTGAGCTGCGATTCTGTGGTCTAGCCCGTCTGCTCTGGGGGACGGCTCCCGCAGACTGGGTGGGACAAGATCTTCTTCAGTTGCCACGACCTGTGGAAATCAACAATGAGAGGAATTGGTATAAGGGTCCGCTCTTTAGTGATACTCGCTGCTCATTGCTCATTCCCATTGCTTAGAAAGAACCAGTCCATTTCTATGACCCAAGTACCACTGCTGACACAAAATGGCAGGAAACTATCAGTGACCACCAAATAAAAGGAAAAGTGTTTGCAATCCATGCATTAAGGTAGGTACAAATTTAATATTTGTATTAAAATAGATAACATAAAAATGGTAAACAATAAACTTTTGATGAAAATATTTCATGAAGATTCTATTCAAATAGAATAATATACTTTTTCTTAATATTTACTCTTTATGTTAAAGCAGTGGGAAGAGTGCTCATACAACTTTGGATTCATTCAATATTTACTGAATGTCTACCACAAGCCAGGTACTACATAACGCATCTTCGCATGTGATCATTTAAGCCTCATAGCAATCTTGTGGGGGCAGATATTATTTTCCATTGTATCGAGGAGAAAACTAGGGTGATTGGCCAAAGCTCAAGGATATTGAGTGGGAGAAACTGGGGTTCAGGCCAGATCCTCATTCTTTCTTCAAAAATAGAAAAGTTATTAGATTATGAGATCAGCAAATGGAATAGTGTCTCCTTTATGTGGGGAAAGTGAGGTCTAGAAAGATTAAGTGCCTTGTTCAATTTTACATGGTAAACAAGTAAAAGAGGTTGAAACATTATCAAGTTAGGCACCTAATTTACAGCTTTTCCCTTTACCCTCTATCCTATACTCATCCTCTATGATTTCATATCCCTCTACAAGTTTCCTCAGCCTTGGCATTAATGACATTTTGGCCTAGATAATTACTTGTTGTAGGGGGCTGTCCTGTGCACTATAGGATGTTTAGCAATGTCCCTGGTGTCTACCCATTTTATGCAAGTAGCACCCTTCCAGATGTGACAACCAAAAATATCTCCAGACATAGCCAAATGTCCTCTGGGAACAAAATCACCTCCTGTTGAGAACTACTGCTCTAGAATAACAAAATTGCATCCTATTCTTTACCTAGAAACACCCTGCTGTCAGAAGAGTCACTCACTGTTTCCACTTTCTATCCACTGATCATTTCTTGGACCCACTTCAATCATAAAAGATGACTCAAAACTGTTTCTTCTCTGAAATGTTCAATTCTAACATCCCATACTGTAAAATGTCATCCCATCATTCCTATATTTCAGTTTTTTCATCCCTTTATTATTATTAAGCCTTAGTTCATTCAACATGGATCTACTGAGTGACTTCTATTCGTGAGGTACTGAGCTCATTAACTGTCTCTTTTGGTACCTGGAACATAGTAGATGGTTAATAAATGTTGCTTTAAGATTAGTAGAATAAAACAAGAAAGGCTAAGATAAATAAAATAATGATACTGCAAGCTCTATAGGGCTTTTGTACTTTTATGCATTTATTGATGTAATAAAACTATTGGTATTCTAAAAACTTCATGGAGCAATTGTAGGTAAATATTAGTGTAACTATCTAATTGGTTAGAAAACTAAGGCAGTCAAAAACCAGAAAAATGTATATGGGAGGTAATAGAGATGATAGAGTCTGAAAAGGACTTCAAAATAAACCTTTTACGTATTAACAGAAAAAAATGTGTCACATCCATGAACTAAAACAATAGGCAATTGTAAAAAAAAATTAGAGAATTTACAAATTAAAAACATTACTGCCAAAACAAAACTTCAATAGCAGATTGGACTCCCTGAAGATAGCATTAGTAAGAAGGTATGCTGGAATTCCCGAAGGCATAAAATTGAAAGAAAACTTAAAAAACAAAGAGGAAAACCCTGAAGCTCCAACATCCATTCAGTAATAATTAAGGTAAATTGATAGTAAAAATGGTACTTGAAGATAGAAGACTTTCTCAGAATCTTCTCAATTTAACAAATATGTATTTAGTGTCTACTATGTGTTAGGTATGGTTATTGTGTGCTGAGCACACAGCAATGAACAAGACTACATTGTTACTGCTTGCGTGGAGTTTATATTCTAGTAGGAGGATGGTGAAGGTAAGAAAAAATAGCTGATCAATATATTGCAAAAAGAAAAGCTGTTGATAAGAAAACAAGGCGATGTGGTAGAGAGTGCTGTGTGTTGTGTGGGGGAGAGGGTTCTTTAGATCAGGTGGTCAGAGAAGGCCTCTCTAAGGAATGACACTTCCACTGGAGACTCTCCAGAAAGAGAGAAAGCTTTCTAGGTAGAGAAGTTAGAGTAAAAGGTTAAGGTGGGATTAAGTAACATATCTGAGGAAAAACCAGAGGCCTATGTAGATGATGAATTGTGTGTGTGTGTGTGTGTGTGTGTGTGTGTGTGTGTGTGTGGTGGCGGGCAGGAGGTGAAATGACAGGTATATCTCAGAACTCTATTTTTAGGACCTTTATGGGACAGTGTAAGGAATTTTTATTTCACACACAATGTGACTGGAAATCAGATTATAATTCCCTTACACCATAATGACAAGTTTGATAAAATCATACCTCGACATAGTCTTGTGTTATCAATTATAAAGAGAAAACCCTAACAACTGCTAGAAAGAAAAATAAAGATTATCTGCAAAGAAAAAAGTATCAGATTGACATCGGACTTCTTAGCAGCAACATTAAAAGACAACAATGCAGAAATCCCATCCAAATACTTTTCTGTGCAGATTCACTAGGTTTTAAGTCATTTCTGCTACTTAGTATTTGAACAAAAAACGTTTTGTGCCTCAGTTTCCTTATCTGTAAGATGGGTGATATGGTTTGGCTCGTGTCTCCACCTAAACCTCATCTCGAATTATAATCCCCATGTGTTGAGGGAGGGAGGTGACTGGAGCATGGGGGTGGTTTCCCTCATGCTGTTCTTGTGATAATGATGGAATTCTCAGGGGACCTGATGGTTTTACAAGTGGTAGTTTTTTCCTGCTGCCTTGTGAAGAAGGTGCCTGCTTTGCCTTCCACTATGACTGTAAGGTTCCTGAGGTCTCTCCAGCCATGCAGAACTGTGAGTCAATTAAACCTCCTTTGTTTACACATTACCCAGTCTGGGGTAGTATCTTTATAGCAGCGTGAAAATGGACTAATACAATGGGGGTTAAAAACAGTTCCTGCTTCATAGGATTGTTCTGAGGATTACATGAGTCAACATATTGAAAGTATTTAGAACAGTTCCTGGTGCCTTTAAGTGCTACGTATGTGCTACTAGTATGAATAGCAAACCCTTTCAGATACACATAGAACATTCACGATGACCATGTTACATGAGGTCACACAGGAAGCCTCAGGAAATTTTAACTTGCTAACTTGCAGAACATGCCTACTGATCATAATGTAAAAAAAATTAGAAATCATCAGTAAATAATGAAAATCAAAATAATTCATGGGTTACACATGTAAATAAATTAAAAGATTTTAGAATTGAATACACTGAAAGCATCAGGATGCAGACAAAGAAACACTCGAAAAGAAATGTGTAGCCTTAAATAAAGCAAAAAGACTAAAAATAAATGAAGTAAGCTTTGAATTAAAATGAAATACAAAAGAAATCCAAAGAAAGTAGAAAGATGGAAATGACAGAGATGAACCAGACATGGTGGTTCATGATTGCAGTCCCAAGGCTTAGGTGGGAGGTTGGCTTGAGGCCACGAATTAAAGACCATATTGGGCAACATAGCAAAGCCTTGTCTCTACAAAAAAAATTATTTTAAATGTGCTGGGCATGGTGGTGCATGCCTGTTGTTCTAGATACTCAGGAGGCTAAAGTGGGAGGAACACTGAGCCCATGAGTTTAAGATTGTGAACTGTGATTGTGCTACTGCACTCCTAGGGGACAGAGAGAGACTTTGCCTTAAAATAATTAAGTAAATAAAAAAATATATAAATAAATAGATGAAATTAATGAAGAGATTAATAAAATAAAAAGTAAAAAGGTGTTGATCAATGAAACAAAATACTGGTTCTTTGAAAAGACCAATACAATAGCTATGCCCTTAACAACCATGATCAAGAAAAGGGAGGCACAAATAAATAACATCAATCATGAGGAAATGTACACAACCAGATACAGAGGAATTTTTAGAACATATTTAAATGAATTTAAATTTATTTAAGCACATTGTATCATATTAAAAACTCCAGTAAAATATTTATTAAGACATACTCATTAAGAAAAAAGCTGACGACAAAAATTGGCCTCAGAAATACAAAAATCTAGTTAAATCTACAAGCATGAGAGAAATTTTAAAGATAAAGACTATTAACCACCCCACCCACTTGTCCATGTCCTCTTCCTCTTCCATTAAAATGACACCAGACACAGAGTACTGAGGATATGTTCTACCAAAACTTCAGGGAATGTTACATAAATGGCTCCAGAGAATAGCAAAAGAAAAGAGAATTGAAGCTGAAGATTTAAGCAGACTTTAGTTTCATCTGAAATATTCTAATCTTTATAAAGGTGAATGCATTTAGGTATTATAATTTTTAAATAGTGTAAAAAAAAACAGAAGCCGGGAAAGATGAAAAAATTTACTCAAGTATACAACCTGGGAAAATGCCTCAGAGTATCCCCACCTGTTCTAGCATGCAATGCAGTATCAGGGGCACAGAAATGAATTCCTCTGGAATCGGATTCAGCAAATCATTGTAGTATCTCATGTCTACTTCAGTTGTGATGACTGAAGTCACTGTAAAATATAGAAAAAACCATTGCCCATTTAAGATGTGTTCTCCACTATTTCCATCAACATTTCATTTATAATTTCAAACTATGACTATGCACTAATAAATGCAGGAGCTGTAGGTGAAGGGAGGCTGAAAGTAATATGGAGGGCAGTCATTATCTCTTAAAGTGCCAGCTTGTGGTGTTGATCCTTTAGCAGCCGATTTCATACATGCCTGGTGGTGGAGCTTGCGGTTCTTCATACTGTGTTTTCTTCTTTCCAGGAGCTGGTACAGCAGGTTGTGGAGCCTAGAAAAAGAATAATTAAAAAGAAACAACTGAGATACCCAGCTGAGAGATGCCCTCACCAAATGCTGGTATGATGAGATCCAACAGGATTCTGAGGTTGTATAATTATGTTCACACCACAAAATCATCTGCTAATATTAGAACCAAAGGAAAAGAGTTTTGCTTGATGAAGGAAAGAAGGTAATTAATGGTATAGACATTATTCAGTTTTTCCCACCAGAACCCACTGAGCAATTGTGGAGAAAGTGATGGGGTGATGGGGCACTGAGCATCAAACAGGCTTTTTTTTTTTTTTTTTTTTTTTTTTGCCCCTGGGTGACTCAGAGTCATCCCATTTTCCGTCTCCCAATTCTTCAGCAGTTCTCCATTGCCTACATGATATAAACCAGACTCTCAACTTAGCACCAAAGGAGATTCATAACCTGGCTCCTGCCTCTCCAGGTTTAGTTTCTGTTGTTCTTCACTTTGCACATGCAGCCTGGGATCACTGAACTACCCTGTACTCCTGGTTTGTGCCATAGTACTGCTTTTCTTTGACCTCCGTATCTTGGTACATCTTTGCCCCTTTCTTGAGAATATCATTCTGTCCCTTTCCCCTATCACGCTTTCTGTTAGGCACTTCATACTCATCTTTCCCCACATCGATAATCCTGGTTCAATTTTCCTGACTTCCCTCTCTTTGCTCTGCTCCTCTCCAGATCAGGTGACCAGGTTTATTTCTTCTACTGCAAGCTGAGATGACTGCTCTCAGCATTCATCATGCTATGTTGAAATCATTGTTGACTTGACTGCCAAAGTTAACCTCAATGAGGAGGACAGGGAATGAGTTTTCATTATTGTATTGTCAGCATCTTACAAAGCACTAGCACACAGCCAGGTGCTAAATAAATATTGCAATTACTTTATCAATATCCTTTCTGTCACAGATGTTATTCATTGTACCGAGTGCTAATAAGAGGGTTCCATCCCTGCCTCTGTAAATGTCTGGTAGTTGAGGAGCTCCATAAAGCCCCCATCATGTAGCTATCTTTTATGCCAGTAGGCAGTATGACCTTAATGTATTTTATAACTTTTTCTTCATATGCTTTATAAATATGAAAATAAAGTTGTTCAGTGAATTGTTCATCCCACTAAAGACATTGAGCCCATGCCTACCTCCAAAGTTGGCATGGCTTCTAATACAGGTTTCTCATTAACCACTTGTGGAACATTAATAAGCTGCATACTTTCCAAATAGTGCTGGTGCTGCCTTTTCCAATCCAGGATGTCATACATCAGACAGGCAATATTTTCAAAGATATCAGTGCCCAATTTCAGCTACAAGTGAGAGATTAAATGGCAATTGGTTACTAGTTTTATACTGTTGGAATCAGATATATGGTTTATATCTCTCTTAACAGCTACACCCATCAACTTTATACAGGAAAGCAAACCCCTAAATCCCCAAACCACTGAATCCCAGCCATGGTGACCCCATTTATATTCCTGAACCTTTCTTGTCCTTTTTTGTTTACCACAATGTGGACTGTTTCCTTTGGAGGGTCATATGGCTGCCTAATGTTTTAAGAGCCTAATTAATGCTTCAACTAAAATAAATACAACTGAGTCATGAGTTTCAGCAGTGTGGCCTATATTCTTAGTATCTCAACTCCTAAAACACATTAGGTAACTTTAATATCTTCAGCCACTGACAAGCTATAGATGATTTCTTACCTGGCTATGCAAGGAGCACAATGGAAACACTGACTCTGCTTTGTGGATCATCTACCCAAGTACGTTGCATCTACACAAGTATTTGGGCAATCAGTATTTCTTCTTTTCCTCCAAGCTCCACTTCTTTCCTTTCACCTGTTCTATCTCTATGGCAAAACACTAACAAATCCTGATAGACTATTGTTTCTATAATACCCACAAGTTTTATGAGCTGGCAAGCAAACTGTAGCTCAGATACCTCTATTACTTGGGCTTTTGCTTCCAGAAGTAGGAAAGCAATGTGATGACTGGGTCTGTCTGCCTGGAAGCAAAGAAGAATGAAATAGGCTCATCCTATGTCTGAGTTCAAGAAGTAAGGTGGTATGAGATGGTTCCTTGTATGCAGAAGTCCAGTGACATGCACAGCTCTGCCAATCACTATGGTGCACCTGGTTGCTTGCTGATTTCCCATTCCCACTAAGGCCGAGGCTTCTTCAGTCAAGCTTCAATCTGGTGTTGCTTGCCCAAATTCTGGCATACAAATATGTTTTTGTTTTTGTTTTTATTTCTAGGAAATAGAGTAAAACTTTTGCCCAGTGATCCCTTAGCTTAATCTAGATAATTCATTTTAAAATCCAACAGCAAATCACATGCTAAGGACAACACATTACTTCAGCAACCAGGGTCTTAACTTGAAATGTTGCTGATGTCTTCCAGGGACAGTTATCATGCCTTGAAGGGCATTTATTTGATGTAAAGCTTTTGTTACCTTGGTTCAACAGAAATATAGCCTGCTTGTTTGCAGCCAAAGTTTGGAAAGGTTGCAAATGCTTTCCTCCAATAAAAGGGGAAGAGGGCTCCTTGGATGGATCCTATCCTGGATATGAAGACATTATCAGTTTACAGATATAGCTTAAAGTGTGACACTATGCATTTGATCTGCTTCTACTAGGGGTAGATTTATCATTTTTATTCTTATTAAATGATCTTGTTTAAAATGAACTTTGATCTTACCTATTAAATTCAATGACCTTTTCTTCTAGAATCCAACTTAATGACTGAACCATTTTCAAGACTTTCCCTCCCCATTATCCTCAATGCTGAGTGCTTCACTCACAAACCGTATCTTAGAGAGGCATGCATGGGCTTTAAAAGATTACTATAGTTGGACCCAGACCACAGCCCTGGTATAAGATGATATTCAGTAAATACCTGCAAATTGACTAATAGATCAGTCTGGGAAGCTGGGCAACACAGCCCTAATTGGCTCTGTAGAGACCTGAATGTTTTCATTGTTGACAGTTACCTTCATGGCCCAACTAGAGACCCTTTACATTAATGTTCCACTTCTGAAGTCAGGAATGTTCCACCATAACTAGAATGGTAATATTTTTCCACATAAAATAATTTTTCTGAACTTTAGTTGCCATTTAAACTCTTCCATTCTGTATTTTTAAAGTAAAATACAGCCACTACCTCTTTCTTTAAAACGAAGTGATTGAAATCTAATGAATAGGAAATTGTGGACACTGCAGTGGGAAGCAGAGTGCTAGAAATGGTGCTCGGTCCTTTGAAGTTGCCATTGTATACCATAGTGTTCATGTCTATGTTCTGACGACGCAATGGAATGTACACAATTTTAGACTCAATGCATTTCAGCTTTATTCAGCCTGTGCCTGGAAAGTAAAGAAGACACAGAATAGGGAGCCCTAGCTAGAGACGGAGCAAAAGGTATTCGGTTTGAGACTGACTTAGAAGCATTCTCCTCTGAATGAATTATGGTTCAGGAATTATAAGGCTGGGATCTCCCATACCAGGTTGAACAAAAAATATACACAAGTTCTTTATAGGGTATGTAGCCAGGACTTGGCCCAAATGAGAGGAGCGGTGTTTCTTCAAAATTTAAATTTGTGGATGTGGGTTTTATTAACCAGAGATTTTACATGCTTGGGAGAACAGCTGGTCCATGGAAGACAGATTAAGAAGCTGGATTTGAGGTGGGATTTCAGGATCCCAAAGAAATAGCCTCTTCCCCCAATATATGTCACATTTTTAGTATAATCTAGAATTTCAAGAAAATAGGATGGAATGTTCATATGTTACTTGGAATGCCAGTATCTCTGGGATAGGGAAACATATCGACCCAAGACAACATGAAATAGTAAAGGACAGGACAGTGGGTCCTTCTTTGAGCTCAGGTTTAGGAGGCAGGAGAGTGGAAGACAAAGCAGGAAAGCTGAATCTATCTAGATGAAGGGGTGGGGAGGGGCAAGGACAAAGGGAGTTGGGAGTCTCCAGTCTTTCCCAGAACCAGCTCTGCTTTTTATCACAGCTTTTCTACATTCAGCTTCATTTTCCATGCAGAGAACAAGGCTGAGATTCATCAGGATATCAGACTTAAGTGTGGTGTTTCTACATAGTGACATCTAATGCCTTGTGTTAAGAGTCTTTATAACTCAAATGGATCTCTCCATTACTACTTATTCAAGTCCTGTCTATCCCTCAGGGTTCAAGTCTAGCCACCCTCCTCAGCGTTATCACTTACTTCTCTAAGTGCATATCCATCTCAAGGTAATAGAACCAGGGACACTCAGAGACCAAAGTGTCCATGCCCCATAGCCTACCCTCGGCTGTAGAAACAGTTTCAGGCTTTGATCTCACTCTTCTTTCAGACAGTTGGCTTTTGTGTTTTTTTTTCTTGTCAGCTACCCACAGTCACTGTGCAGATACCCATCCATCCTCCACACTCCACTTTGCCCAGCCTCAGAGCACTCACTTGATATGGTCTTTCCCTAGGACTTTGCTTTCATTTCAGCTCCCTTAATGCTGAAATATATCGTCCTGCAGAGTATTCAACACTCCCAGGTCCCTGTTAGTTGGGATAAGGGGTCAACTAGAAAGAGACCTGAGAGATTTTCTGTAACAGAGGGATGCCTGAATACTTTCCACAACATCTTCCATAAATAGTCACTTGACCTTCTGTTTTGTTAAAAAGCCATCATGTATCTGTCATTCACTACATTTCCAATCATTCCATTTTTTCTTTGTGTGAATTAGTAGGAAACTTAAGAGTTTGTTTCACATAACCGAGCCCCTAGATATATGGGTCCTTGACCACTGCTTCTCTCTTTCACAATTTTAGTCTTGCCTCTCTGCAAGCTCCTCAATAGCAGGGGCCAGGAAACCCCAATCTTGGGAAATGCCTGATAACTACAGGGCCAAGATCAAGTCATCTTATTAGGATAGACCTTCTAGGCCAAATACATTAAAAGTAAGATTTTGGGGCCAGGCACAGTGGCTCACACCTGTAATCCTAGCACTTTGGGACGCCGAGGTAGGAGGATTACCTGAGGTCAGGAGTTTGAGACCAGCTTGGCCAACATGGTGAAACCCTGTCTCTACTAAAAATACAAACATTAGCTGGGCATGGTGGCATATGCCTGTACTCCCAGCTACATGGGAGGCTGAGGCAGGAGAATCACTTGAACCCAGGAAGCAGAGGTTGCAGTGATATCATACCACTGCACACCAGCCTGGGTGACAGCGCAAGACTCTGTCTCAAAAAAAAAAAAAAAAAAAAATTGGGGGGAATAAAAGCAAGGGTTTAGAAAAGCAATGTATGAACTGAAACATAAAAAGTCAGACACGTAATTCAACAAACTATAAAATTTACTATGTAAAATTAATATATATGAAGATTCTAATTACTGCCTAGAACATTGTTGTTATAAAACAAAGCCATGTATCACCAAATAAAAGAATCACCATCCTTTTGATCCTCATCTACTACATCTTATTATTTGTTGTTAATTCACACACTAAAAGCTAATGAATCAGACTATAATCATCATTGAGCATTCAATATTATCATTATCCTGATGATAAAAGAGCCTAGCTCAATGCCTTGTAATCAGCACTCAGTAACTATCTATGTCATGAATAAATGGAGCAAATAGAACCATTGTGTCACATGTTAAAACCATGCATTCTCAGTAATGTGTGCACTAACCATTATCTCGCCATCTGACCAGTCAGAAGGAAAATCAGCTGCTTTGACCATGTATTCAAGTCTAGCAACATCAAAGAGATTTGCTTCAGGTTTCTCATTATTCAGGACTGGTTCCAAGTACTTCCAGAAAGTTTTAAGCTCTTTTATGGCATTTTCTTTCTTCAATTTTTCTGCTTCTAGATCTAATAATAGCAACATGTTTATATTACAAAATGAGAGTGTTAAATGTTTTCCCACTTTAAGTGGGCATGGTGAGTCACATGCATTGCAAGATATCTGTACAGTACCAGAAAATGTAAATAAAGCAATGTAATTTTGATAAATTTTTGAAGTTGGAGTATACAATTATTAAATCAGAGAACTTTACTTCTGAGATTCATATTAAATATGAGCTTATCTCATGCCTTCATTTTATAGTTGAGGCCCAGAAAGATTATGACTAGGTCACACATTTTGGGAGCTAAATATGTTCAAGATTTCCATCACTCTTAGATGACAATCTACATAAGACCAGTTTTTCTGCCAAATCACTCTTTTAATCAACTTAGTGTCTGCTACATAACTGATTACAAATGCAATTTATCTGGTTCTCCTTCTTCTATTCCTAAAAACAGACTGGAGCAATGTTGTATGTTTCAGTTACCTTTTGGTCACATTAAATAGCAAGAGGCTTCTCTGGGTATTTGTACTTTTACTGTAAAATAATGACAGATTTCCATAAAATTATGCTTAAAAGTTTGCCTGAAATATTTATGCTTATTACGTCTATACTTAAATAGTAGTTTCTACTACTAAGATCTCATTATTCTATTATAAAGTCTATTTTTTATTATTTTATTTTTATATATTTAATATTTTTATAGAGAGACTGTGTTTGGAGCTTATGCAGCATTTTCCCACTTCAATAACAAGCCATTTAATGTTATAACTATCCTCTGAGATAATCAGGAATAGCCTAGGTTTGAACCTCAACTTTTTAACTTAATAGCTGCCTCTAGACTGAGAGAGTCCATTTTTGTAAAATGGAAACAATAAAACATACTTCCTAGGCTTCTTGTGAAAACCACATGAATCAATGTACTTAATGCCCTTAGCATTGAGCCTAGTCCCAAGACAAGAGCCCAATATGTGAGAGCTATTAGTATTATCAAGGGCAGCTATTTCTAACTTTGAGCAGCAATTTAAAAATGTAGTGTTATAAAAATTGGGATGCGGCTGTGTAAGATACAAAGCACTATGCAAATGATATTATTAATAAATAACAATAAAAGCAACAGCATATGGCAGAAAAAACTTGGGCATCTGGTAACACAATCTTACACCCCTTCCATAGAAGTCCCCAGCAAAAAGGGGCTTTTTGCTCCCCTTCCACAGAAGTCATCTAGGATAATCTTCTTAGATGAAGATCTCAAGGCTCAAAATGGCTAAATAGCACCATGATTGGAACTTCATCCCACAACTTGCTAGTCTAAGGCTAGGAACATATAGCACCCCCATGACTTCTCACAATAAGCCAACGGCAGAACAGGGCAAGAAGCCTGTGACCTCCCCTGGGCTACTTGGTGACGTGACTTCTGCAAGAACAGATTATTAACAGTGATTCATCCAGCCCATCCTTTAGGTAAAACTTATAGATCAAATGCTCCAGAGAAAGGTAATTGGATAACCGAGTCTTCTGACCTACAGCCTGTCTTCTGTGGCTACACAGGGATATAACACAGGGTATGATATAAACACTGGGTATGATTTTAATTTGCAAAATTTACAACACTTGGCTGGTGCAAGCACAGTAAATAGCAAATCAAAGTCTTGAAAAGATTTAATAACGTACGAATTGTATGACTATGTTTTGGACAGAAAATTATACTTGTATTTTAAGGACAGTGGGTAATACTGAAGGATTCAGTAAGTTGTGTAGCAGACTGCATACCTTCTGGCTGAAGAAGAACTTCCTGCTGCTGGTTAACTGCTGCCAGGTGTGACTGCAGAGGTTCATAATTCTCTGAAGATATTTTAATCACGCTGGTTATAGGAATGCCAAGCTCAGCCATAATTGCTAATAGTTGAGGATTGTTGAAGCCCACGACTATAATGTAATGTTGGGCACCATCATCTGGCTCATCGTCTGTTCAAAATACCATAAAGCAGAGCAGCCATCATTGTAAAAGAGAGCAGGTTGCACTCAGCCAGTTCAATGGCTATATACATTATGCATGCATTTATAATCCCTCTGGCTTGCCAAAAATGATCCAGTTGGCTGGAATGCAGTCATGTTGACTGTTTTTCATTATTGCTCTTCCAGTAAGAAGGCTGTGACTATTTTACAAAATATTAAATCACTTTTGCAAATGAGACATAGGCGTAATAGAAGGACAAAACTATGTGGGGCTTGTGGTCATGGAAAATGTGTGCTTGGGTTTTTGTTAAAGAGTTTAGTCTGTAACTTTTCTGGGTTCTAATCTCTTTTGAGCAACATCTGGCTTTACTCCCGAATTACAAATAGCTACAGCTTTGTGGTATTTTATAACTAGAGGTGTTTACAGGAGAGGGAAATATTGAATATGGACATGCTCCCTTAAAAAGTGTTGTATGCACTTAGGTCAATGGGTGTGAATCCGAGGATGGATTATGTAGTAACTATGTATTTATTGCATTAAAAATTTAAAATACATAGTGTGCACTTTCCTAACATTTTTCTCCTTTATTTGGCCCTGGTTATACTGTTTTATGAATATTAAAACATAAGTTTATTTTAGAATGTGACATTCTGGAGGGTGAGAATAATTGTTACACGTTAATACTGATAGCACATGGTACACAAAAGCACTACATTCACAAAAGCCCATTAAGATCAATACATAAACAGTGCAACAGAGGCACAATTTTTCATTTTTAAATAATGACTTTTCTTCTAGCACTAAACTAATCAATGTTAATGTTGCCCATGAACTTCATAGTATCACTTCTTCCAAGTCTATTAGATTTAGAGCAGAGATGCATGAGGGGAGTCAACTGGTAAAGGATGGGAAAGCCCTCTGCCATCTCATTTAAATATGCAGATAATAACAAGTAGATCATTTGTGTTCAAGGGAAGGCAGGAATGAATTACTTACAGCTGCCTAGGATGAATCATTTTTATATTAATAAACTAAAATGTAAGAAAAATTCTAGTGTCTCTATCTAGGTAGGGCAAAATGATTGTAGGGGAGTTAGGGTCAGGAAACTATGTGCTCTATGTGAGTCACCAAATTAACTGGTCTGATTTTATTACCACTGTGTTTCACTCATGACCATAATCACTTTTTATTTTGCTTTATAATTATGTCTGACTTTCCTATATGTGCACAACAAGATAGTAAGCTCCTTGGTGGCACAGTCAACTGGCTATCTCAGCATTTATTTGCACTGTGTAAATGTGGCCTAGCAAGACACATGCTTAATAAATATTTGTTTAAGAGAGGCAGGTGTAGTGGCTCTTGCCTGTAATCTCAGCACTTTGGGAGGCTGAGGAGGGAGAGTCACTTGAGGCCAGGTGTTCAAGACCACTCTGGGCAACATAAAGAGATCCTGTCTGTACAAAATAAATTAATAAGTAAAAAAGTTGAACATGGTCGTGTGCCTGTAGTCCCAACTACTGGGGAGGCTGAGATGGAAGGATGGCTTGAGCCTGGGAGTTTGAAGCTGTAGTAAGCCATGATTGTGCCACTGCACTCTAGCCTGGGTGACAGAGGAAGACCCTGTCTCAAGAAAAATTTGCTTACAGACACAAATGAATTGCAAATAGAAGTCTTTTTCTCTCAGGGTGTCATGGGAGTAAGTGATTTATGTTTCTAACTAGTGGAAAGGCTGGGAAAGACTAAGCACAGTTAATGGGATGACTGCTCCAATTGCATCACAGGTCATGAGGCAGGAAAATTCTAGTGTCTCTATCTAGGGCAAAATGATTATGAGGGAATTGGGGTCAGGAAGCTATGCACTCTATGTGAGTCACCAAATTAACTGGTCTGATTTTATTACCACTGTGTTTCACTCATGGGAGTGAAACACGTGAAAGGCACCGACAGCAACAGCGCCTTACTGACCTACGTAACGATTGGTGTCGTCGTCTTCTCCTCTCCGCTTTAACTGGGTGGTCTTTTTCATTGGTGCATTGGCCTCAGGCTGATCTTTTCCCTTTCCTTTGGCAGGCTTGGCACTTGGAGTCTTTTTCTCCTTGGGAGATTTTGCTTTCCCTTTATCCTTTTCTAACTTAAGTTTGTCTTCTATTACCTGGAATGAGAGAACACTTTTTTCTCCAAATCAAACAGTGAGCAAGCAATGGCTTTTCTACTGCCAGGTGAATTAATTCTTCATCTCATTCAATCACTTGTATACTCTTTATTTTTTATGTATTTATTCTATAAGTCAGCTTAGTGGAGATTCCAGCTTAAGTTGTGACAAGGCACATTTATGTATGAGGACTGGAGGGGTGGGTGTCAGAAAGCTGGTTACACAGACTTCTGGAAGAGAATCAGTCCTACAGGATAGCCAAGTGTGGCCTAAGAAGTCACCCCAGTGGTTGGAAGTTAGGGCAGGAAGATAATTCTTAGTACATAATGGGGTCAGGAGTTTAGGTTTATCTTTTAGTCTAGCCCTGGAGAGCCTCTGTCTGAGTTTCAGAGAGAGTTGGGGTTGGTTATTAAAAACAAAATAAAACAAGAATTAAAAATAAAAAGGAAAAGAGATATTTTGCTAAAATCTCCTTGATAAAGCATTTCATAGTACAAGTAATGTATTGACCAATTTTTAAAAAAAGATTAAAAGATTCTTTGGGAAACTTAGCATTAACTAAGTATTTTTATTATAATCCTACCAAAGAATGTGCAGACATAACCAATGGTTGCTATTTGATGTCTTCAAAGATGGGGTCAGAATGAAACATCAGTTGGCAACACGAATTCCTTCCATGATGCACTGGGGCATGCTTAGATTGGCATGTGCCATGTAAAGATTAATTCCGCCCCAACACCCCGCTTTTCTTTCTTTCCAAACAGTCGGCAAAAATGTTGTGCAGTACTTCATAATGTAATTACACTTTCAGTTCATACGTTTATTAATACGAATTAGTTGTACTCATTGAAATGTTGTGGCAGTGCTGGATCATAAGGTGGCCCTGCAGAAGACCTGGAATATGTTTATATTGCTATTTTTATCCCTACTTAACAAAATTAAAACAAAACTAATTACATTATTGCAATGTATTGGACTCTGATATCTACCTGAGGCCACAAAATCCAAATTTGAAAAACTCTATGACATTAGAGATGGGGAGAGATGATATGCTGCTTTGGCACCCAGCTAACAGAATGTAACACAGAAGGGGAGAGGAGCACTTCCCCTACTCTATGTGGCTTCTGGATGTTAAGGGCTCCAGAGGGCCCAGTTTAGCTTTGGCATCCAGTGGTGCCCATGGGTTCTAGCACCCATGGCTCTAGTGGTGATGAAACTGCCACAATCTGTACTTGCTCCTAAGCAGAAGGAGCTTCAAGTGTCACTCACAGCCTGGGGTGGAAGCAGGTACAGACTGTGAAATGGTCTTAACCATTTCTAGAAAGTGAAGAGAAATCCAACGTGGCTAGAACATATATAAGTGGAAAAATTAACTCCCTAGAAGAGCTAGGGTCAAAGAAGAAAAGATATCCCTGGAGTGGAAGTGGAGGTCCGGGGAAACCGCTCTATGCCAGACCAAAAAAGGGGATTGGAAGGAAAGGAGAGCATTACCAAAGTCAAGCTTGCCAGACTTTACACACATCTCCCTTAGTCGATTCCCAATGACACAAATGTGGTAATCTTAACAATAGAATTTCATTAAGAACAGAAGTTCTGAAAATGTATGGGATGTTGGTATTCATCTACTCATTCATTCATTCAGTGAATATTTTTATGAGCTTCAATTTCTGTCCCAGGCTTCCTCAGCAGCAGAGGGAAACATCAGTGGAGGCTGCAGGTATCATTCACAACACTGGGTAGAGGCAGCAACGAGAGCACAGGTAAGGTACAGAGGAATGAAAGGGTTCTAGCATTTCTCTCTGCACCAGGTATAAATCGGTGCCTAAAATGGGGCTGGGCTCTGCCCCTTGAGCTCACAGCCCACGGGGAAAGATAGAGAAAAAGAAATACAAACAAACAGATAAAAATGTAACTACAAATTTTAATGACTGCTATGAAGAATAAAACCCACTGTAGTTATAGAAATACAATTGAGAACACTTTCATAAGTAGGTGATGAATGACTCTCTGTGGAAGTGACATTTGAGTAAAGACCTCAAAGACAAGAGTCATACACATAAGAAGGAGGGAAAATGTAGTGTGTGTGTGTGCATGCATGTGTGTGTGTGTGTGTGTGAAGGCCCTAAGGCATAAGAAGTCAGTCATGTTCAAAGAACTGAAAGGAGATGAGCCCAGCAGGGAAATTAGCAGTGGAGGTGCAGAATAGCCCAAGATGAGGTATGTGAGGCAGGGCGTGGGCCAGGCCATCCAGGGCTTTCAAGGTAGAGATAACAAGTTTATGTCTTAACTAAAATGCAATGGCAAGATTTTAAAGGGTTTTAAGTAGATGAGCTCTATGATTTTGCAAGATTGGAAACCAGAAGACTCAGGAAACTCTCGCAATAGTCCAGATAAAACCCTATAGTGACTCAGATTAAAGTGTTGGCAGAGTGAAGAAAAATAGATAGAGATGTATTTTGGGTATTAAAACTTCATGGGTTGAAAGATTAGATATGAAGTCTGAATAAGGAGGTACACTAAGATAATGCTGTGGATTTTAGTTTGAGAAACTGGGTGGTTGATGGTGTCATTTACAAAGATACAGAAGACTGGGGTGATAAATGGTTTTTATTTAAGGTGGACAGAATATTAATAGTGCTATGTCAACTTTGAGATGCCTCTTGAGAGGTCAAGAAGGTAATTCAATACACACATTCTCTCCCCAGAAGAGAAATTTGGCTACAGTTACAATTTCGGGTGTGCGTAACATACAGATAGCAGTTAATTGCATGGGAAGAGATGAATCACCATGGGTGAGGGCTCTTGAGAAATATGAGAACTGAGTCTGAGGTCATGCTAGGGACTCCAATGCTTACCAGTGGGTATAGGGAGAGATGCCAGCAAAAGGAGATAGAGAAGTGGCTAAAAAGGTAGGAAAAAATATATGGTGTGAAGCTAGAGAACTAAGAAACCAAAAAGGGCAAAAAGACAAGAATTGGCAGTTATAGGTAACATTAAGAGCATTGCTCTTAATGGTGGAGTGTGGAGGTGGAATATAGGAGGACAGTATCAATAGAGAAACCACTTTTATGGACAACTGTTTCTGGAAGTTTGGTGGTGAAGCAGAACCAGAGCTCTGAGTTGTTCAGTGGGTGAGTGGATGCAAGGGGGGTATAAGGTCAAGGTATGTATATATGTAAAGTCAACAGATGTTATGCTTGCAGGCTGATGGAATGATCCAGTAGAGAAGGAAACAGTGAAGATATAGGGCTGAGGAGACTAAAGTTCTCCAGGAGTCAACATGGGATAGGAACAAAAGAATGTGTCAATGACTGGACCTTGATAGAAAGAGAGGGAATTTCTTAGTTTCATAACTAAGAACAACAAGAAGAGGATGGGTGCAAGAAACAGAGACATCTTGATGGTGTTGAGAAAATGTTTCAATTTTTTCAAGTGAAGCATGAGGCAAAGTCATCAACTGAGAAAAGATAGGAAAGAGGTAGGTGGTTTGAATAGGGAAGATGACATAAGAGTTATCTTATGTCAGAAAGTTGGGGAGCAAGCTTACTGAGGTAATATGGTAGGACTCTGCTAGTGGTGAGAACTTATTGAAAATGTTGAGATTGTTAATTTTAAATGAAATTAGTCTAATTGTGTAAATTTCTCCATTTATATTTAGCTGCTCAGGAATAGAAATGAAAATGATGGATCACTGAGTTCACCCTGGGAGGGGTTTTGCAAAAACGATTGTGACGGAAGGAGAGACGAGCCAGAGGAATCAAGAGTGAGCAGAGAAACGATAATATTGATTGGATCATGGAACCTAAGCCAAACAAATAGCAGGAGAAGACAATGAATATAAAGTGTTGGGATCTATGGACTGGGATTTATAATGTGGTTGAAGAAATTATGTAGGAGGATATTGGATTATGAGTAAGAGACAGGGACGGGAAATTTCCAAGGTTAGAGAACAGGAGATCTCAAGACTTTGGAGGTGATGAGGGCTTCAGTGATGACAAGGTTCAAGGGAGGCAATGGCTTAGGCGGAGAGGAGGAAACGATCATTAGAGAACTAAGAGGCCAGTAAGAAGAGCATTCCTCAGTAATAAAAAACATCAAAAAAAAGCAGAAGAAGAGGAAGAAGAGGAGGAAGAAGAAGAGGAAGAAGAAGAGGAGGAGGAGGAAGAAGAAGAAGAAGGAGAAGAGAAGGAGAAGGAGAAGGAGAAGGAGAAGGAGAAGGAGAAGGAGAAGGAGAAGGAGAAGGAGA
>NW_012113586.1:2358871-2364238 GCF_000951035.1 Colobus angolensis palliatus | reverse complement strand
GAAGGAGAAGGAGAAGAAGAAGAAGAAGAAGAAGAAGAAGAAGAAGAAGAAGAAGAAGAAGAAGAAGAAGAAGAAGAAGAGAGAAAGAAGAAAGAAGAAGAATCAGAGAGGCAAAGAATGCCAGTGTTAATTCAAAATTGTCCAGGGCAGAGATTTCCTGATAGATGGATAGGAAGGTCTGGGTAACCTGGGAGTTACAGCCATGTGGTCAGGGGGCTGCCTCAGGCCATTAGGACTGTAAACCATTAAACTAACTCCCCTAGTTAAGACTTGAGGTACTACACAACTTTCTGACAGTTTGTCTTCCTATGTACAATTTGTCTACAGGGAGAAAACTTTCAGTTTATGCTGAGGGGTCTGTCCCATAAAACTGACAGTAATATTTACAGTAGTAAATTAGCAAGTGGCTATTCTAATCATGGCTGTCATTGTCACTATTACTATCATCCTTATCATTATCACTAATACTACATTTCTATTTGTTACATTCTTACTATAGTCCAAATATTCTATCTTGTCAAGTCCTCACGATAACTACAATAGGTAGAGCATCATTTTCATTTTACAGAGGAGAAAACTGAGTCTTAGTGAGGGCAATTAGTTGTTCAAGCTCAAAGCCAGTCTGTGGCAAAGCCAGGTCAGTCTGGGTCTATCACCCATGCTCTTTTTTAATGGGTTTGTAAGGCACAAGTCAGTGCCCCTGAGTGCAGTTGGCCTGGAGGCACTGGTACGACTCATGCAGGGCTCTCTAACAGCCAAGCTTCAGGTTATGGTAAATTTATTAATTTGCAACACCCTGTGCAGCTTGTTGGTAGACAGCTGGTCTTGCTACAGAGAAGTTCCAACATGGCCATCAAAACACACCACGAACTTTTACAACTGCAATTTTAAATAAAATCTCAGAGTGATCTTTTGGTCTAAAAAGATGAAACCATTTTAGGTTAAACTATTTTAAAGTTTACCTGGAAGAATAAACATCTACTCATTTATGTGTTCATTCATTCATTTCATCATTTCACAGTTACCCCTCCCCATCATGGGTTAGACAGTAAGAGGCCCTTTAGCCCTCCAGGTTGTCCTAGGCAGGGTGTGAGAGCCTGTGCAGCCACATAAGTCTCATCCCTTTGAAGCCACTTTAGCAAAGACTGGAGTTCTAGAAGCTCATGAATTCTCTGGCCTTTTCTTCTATTTGGTTCTTGGGATTCTGCAGAAAGGAGGGCTGACTACAACCAAATATTCAAAGGAAGTGGTAAATTCCAGTAGCAGAGTATAGTTTCCAGATATCATCATCTTTAATTTGATCTCACAAGGCAACCTGTAAGATGGGTAATTTTATTCCCATTGTATAAATTAATACAGAGTTTGTCCTAAGACACACAACTGTGGTAGAGAGTGCTGGTCTGACTTCAAACCCTAAACTCATTTTATTTCCATGATACTCTTGTCTCAGTCTTTGATGCTCTCCTAATTTCTCCAAACCTGTCTGCTTCCCTCTACTCTCTCTTCCCAGGGGCTGAAGCACACTTGCTCGATGCCCTTTCCTTTCTCTAGAGCACTCCACCCGCCTCAGCCACTCGTCCTGCTCACTTCCCTTTCTCTCCCTGCTCACTTCTCCTTTCTCCCCTTTCTTTTTACCTTTGCATTCCTCTAGCAAGGCCAAACTTGGAAGACTGGAGAACAGTATATGTTAAACTAATTTCCATTAACATTAAAATTATCAATATTTACTTCCCTCACCTTTGCAAAAGTATTAAAAGTGTTTTAAAGTTTTTATAGATGAGTCTCACTCTGTTGCCCAAACTGGACTCAAACTCCTGGGCTCAAGAAATCCTTCTACCTCAGCCTCCTGAGTAGCTGGGAGTGCAGCTGTATGCCACCATGCCCAGCTAAAAGTATTTTTAAAGAGGACCCTTATAAATCCAGATTTACTTCTGTAAATAACTTTTTCTTATAAAAAGTATTACTAAAAATTTGGAAAAAATATAAAGAGCTTAAAAAGCCACCATAATTCCACCACTTGGGGAAGATGAGTGAAGAAGATGTGCAATGCATTCTTTCAAATTAATTTTGTGCATCATTTTTACATAACTGTTATTGTTCTCTCTGTATAACTTGGTGTCCTGCATTTTTCCATTTAACAGTGATATATCTTCGATTGGTAGAGTATGTATTACTATGTAAAGAATTTCCTGGGTAAAGAAAGGATTCTCTGGTGCAGAGAAAATATATGCAGACAATAAAAGCAAATGGAAGTACCCAGGTCTTCCAGGGTTCTGGATCCAGGTCGAAATGTCCTTGGTGGATTTTTGAACATGTTCTTTACCCTACCCAGTGCCTTCTGCTCTCCCCCCATGGCTGACCATAACGGTGGTCTACCTGTTCCTCTCCTGGATTCAGTCTATCCCTCACTCCTCCCACCCTCCATACTGAAGCTGAACCAGGACAGTCTCTTTGTCCCTCTAATTCTGGACAATGATTGACTGGTTGGCCCCTAGAATTCTACCTTGGTTTCAAAGTGAAACATCCTTTTATATCAAGCCCCAATCATAGCAAAATCATTTCCTATCTTTCATTTCCTTTTTCTCATATTCTAAGTAAACCCTTCTCACCTATGGGTTTATGTATTGAAATCTGGGAGTGGGAATGGAGTTAACCAGATCAGGCACATTCAGCAAAGCTGACCCCCTCAGTTATAAACTCAAGTTAGTTCATACAAACTCTTTCTCTGGCCTTTCTTGCTTCTGGACCACATGGCATGCATGTTCCCATACTATGGTCATTCACTCATAACTAAAAATTCAGAGGGAACTCTTGTCAATTCAGGGCAAAAATTTAGAAGGGGCATATTCAAAAAGTCCTCTCTACCATGTTTGGGGAACACATGTTCCCCAGTATATGAAGGAAGAGTCAAGTTTGCTACAGATTACTTTTTTTTTTTTTTAATGCAGTATGTACAGAAAGCATCTAGATGACTCCTACTGTGAGAAGGCTTTGGATAGGCACAGAGATTTCTTAACCAGTTAAGTTACATAGCAGATGCAAGATTCTTGTCTCAGCAATAACCAAAAAAAGTGTTGGCATTTCACATATTCAATTGAATATCAAGTGACACCTACCTAGAACTCTTAATCTTAAGTTATTCTCACTTTCTAAAGGGAGAAATAAAAAAATAGGGCAATCTAGTTATTGGATGCTTCAACATATTTTAGATCATATTTTATTTCTAAATGACTTCTCAATGTCAAAATTCAATTATAACTAATAAGTATTCATTCTCCTAATTCCTTACAATGAAAGGAAGGTAAATGGTAAATGTCAGTGGAACTGATGATAAATAGCTATACTTCATCTTATTCTTTTTTTTTTTTTTTTTTTTTTTTTTGAGACAGAGTCTCGTTCTGTTGCCAGGCTGGAGTGCAGTGGCGCGATGTCAGCTCACTGCAACCTCCACCTCCCGGGTTCAAGCGATTCTCCTGCCTAATGCAGGCTGGGCACGCTAGCTCACACCTGCAATTCCAGAACTTTGGGAGGCTGAGGTGGGTGGATCACCTGAGGTCAGGAGTTTGAGACCAGCTTGGCCAACATGGTGAAATCCCATCTTTACTAAAAAAAAAATAAAAAAATAAAAAATAAATTAGCCAGGTGTGGTAGTGCATGCCTGTAATCCCAACTACTTGGGAGTCTGAGGTAGGAGAATCACTTGAACCTGGGAGGCAGAGGTTGCAGTAAGCCGAGATCATGCCACTGTACTCCAGCCTGGGCAACAGAGTGAAAGTCTGTCTCAAAAAAAAAAAAATAATGCATATACATATTCGTGTATAAAATATGTTTCATATAAAATTTATAATAAGATCCTCAGAATAGTATTGTTGAGGATATAGATAAGAAAACATACTCACAGAGTTTGTAAATAATTCACTCTATTATGTAGTTTATGAGAAACTTGGTTTTCTGAGTGTTCCTCTAGTTCTCCTTCAATATATCACTCTATCTCATAAACAATCTATTCTAGGGGACAAGAGACAGGCTTAAAAAATGTATAAGATCACATAAATTTGAGAGACAGTAAATTAAACAATATTAAATAGAGTGGTTTTCACAAAACTCCTTCATCTTTAATTAGCTATTATGTTCTTAAATATCTCCAAGAGTTGTATCTAATACACAATGATTTCCATGCTCATTTGATCAGGAGCCATTTTTTTCTTTTTTAAATGGAGAACTAGGTCTAAAAGGCCATAGGACTCACTTTGAATATACAAGGTTATGGGAACATTTTTAAACATTAATCCAATTCAATCAATCTATGCTAAGAAAATTATCCAAAATATGGAGAATTCTATACTGCAAAGTACATGGTTTATTATGAAAAGATATTGAAATAACTTAAATGCTCAATGATAGACAAATGGTTAAGAAAATTATGGTAGTCCATAAAATATCACAAAACCAATAATAATGATAGAGTGGACACTGTGATAATGAGTAGAAATTATAATCTATCTTAACTGAAAAAGGGGTGGATTTTTACAATTATTGCAGCTATGTAAAGAAGCAAATGCACAGAAAGAAACAGAAAGAAAAATGCCAAAATCTTAACATCAATTATAATCGGGTTACACATTGTGAATGTTTTGCTTTTCTTTCTCTGTATTTTCCATGTAGTCTATGAAAGACTTTAGTACTAGATCAGCCAATGCTATCCTACCTTACCATGCAGAAAGACATTGGGAACAATCTCTGGATGTCCAGTTTTAAGAGATCCTCCCAGAGACTGAGCCATTTCTGGGTGGTGGGCAGGACTGGAAATTAAGTCAGGATTCCCTTTGGAATCAGTGGTTGGTTAGCTAAGGGCATTCCTCCTTGGTGAGTTTTGTTCCTTCCTTTGACCACTGTCCCCCTATTCAACCTGAGGATGTTGAAGGCAGTGTAATTAGAGGAACCAGACGGTTGTGAGTAGATCACTGAGCACAGCCATCGGTCCTACAGGGAAATGTCTCTGGGCAGGCACTCCACTGATTTGTGAGCTAAGAGTGCCATTTCATAATTACTGAGACACACTTAGGAAGGATATGTACTGGGGTTTAGAGCATGGTCTTTGGAGTCTGACAGTTCTGGATTTGAATCCCAGCTCTTCTACTGAGAGTAGCTGTTTGGCCTTGGGAAAATTCCTTAACTTTTCACACCCTCAGTTTCCCCATCTGCAACCTGGGAATAATACTCTGCACCTCATAAAGTCATTTAAAAGATTAAATGATAGGCCGAGCGTGGTGGCTCAAGCCTGTAATCCCAGCACTTTGGGAGGCGGAGACGGGCGGATCACGAGGTCAGGAGATCGAGACCATCCTGGCTAACACGGTGAAACCC
>NW_012113586.1:2317230-2358666 GCF_000951035.1 Colobus angolensis palliatus | reverse complement strand
ATTAAATGATATAATGTGTGCAGAGGGCTTGGTACTGTGCCAAATAGTCAATAATGACAGGTAACTATAATTATTAGCTGCTGTAATCATAGCTCTTCCATATTTTAAAGTACTACTGTATGTTAAAGATGTATGTTTCTTTGCATTTTTCCTGAAGTCTGTAAAAAGTTTTCATTAATTAAAAGCAAGCCAATTAGGAAAGGACTCCTCTATTTTATGGATAAGCCAGCTGGGGGGTCATTTATTATTTCTCCTGAATTGTTAGCTTTTGAAGCTCCTTAGATTCAACATCCATTTTAGTGGGATCCTCATTTCGATAATCCAGCCTCAAAGAATTCCATCCAGTTAGTGAGGCAAGTTATTCCTTTCCTGAAACCACATGGGTCCTTCTAAACTGAGTCCCTGCTCTTTCTCTGTTTGATTTCTTAAAATAGTTTCTGAAGATTTTAACCACAACTGAATCAAAACTAACCAGCCTGTAATTTCCTGGTATGTCCCTATGGCTTTTCTTTTAAAACAACACACACATACACTCACACACACACACACACACAAATGGCATTACATTGGCAGGTTTCCAGTGTTTCAGAGTTTGGACTGGAGGAAGCTGGAAGGTGTCTGTGAAAACTACTCTAATTTCTCTTTGTCTCTCTTTTGGAGGAGGCTCTGGGTTGCTTGGGGCTTCATCATGATGTATTATCAAACGTAGACACTTTTAATTTTGAATTGTTTTAAGAATAGTTTACCAGTGTTACAAAAAGTTTCCCTAGTTCTTTACCACCTATCTTCCTTCTCTTCAATTCTAGTACATCAGGAAATAAGGCAATTTGTACCATGCATATGAGCTAGCAAAAGAAAGAACTATTCTTTTACAAAAAAGATACGCTTTCTAAAAACATCTAAGGAAATATGGACGACTTATTTGAATTCATAAATTAGAAGCACAGTTGGAATATATTTGGATCTTCTTCCAAAACCTGTGCAAACATTCTGAACTCAATACAAAGGAACCTAAGACTAGATTTTATTTGGCCAATTATTTAAATAGTTAATGACTTTTTGTATCGTAGCTTTTTTTCATTTCTTTTTATTATCAAGTGTTTTCTTTTAGTTGAATTCTCAATATAATGAAAATATTTGGGTTCAAAATTGTCTTGATTTTAAATGTGCTCATAATTAATATATAATACAAAAGTTGAAGTTAATATCTACTCACAAAAATGTGAGTAGATATATAATATTCAGATAATGACTAAATCAAAATGGATCAGAATGAAAACCAAACAATTTATTTTATAATTATAAGGAACATGATGAGAATATGTGTGTTCAGTACACTGCTTTTGTAAATGTTTCAGTAAGTGCTTGTTGAATTAATAAATTAACAACATAAAGAAATAAAAATGCAAAAGCAAATGTTGAGATAAGGATGTAAGAAAAATATATTTCTAAACAAAACACTTTTATTTAAGTTTTAAGATATAATAAAATCAAACTAATTTAGAATTATTGTGTGAGAAAGTCATATTCAGAAGTTCTAAAATGCTAAAATATGTTTATGGAAATACAGTACATTTTCTTCATGATATTTATATTTGGAGTTCATCAACAAGGTATTTCCAAATAAATAAATGTTTTCAGATAGATTTAAGTTATTTGCAATTAGAGGCTGGCATTTGTATACCAGAAATTTACATGTTGAAGGTTTTAAAACTGTTCATTTTAGAAGTATCTTTCCTCGTATTTCTTATAATATGAATTACCCAGCAAGCTTTCTTGCAAAGCAGAAAGCAAAAGCAATGTTAACCATAGCTCAGACTAAAATGTTATTAAAAGCAGTGAAGTTGAAAAGAATGATATTCTTCACTGTATTTGGCAATTAAAACTATATTTATCTTTTCTTTCAAAAGTTTTGATTAAAACAGGATCAAATATATAGTGAAACATTAAAACATTAGAACAGGTACCTAGTTATATTACTTATTTTTGCCCTCACTTTCACCTTAGATTTTCTATAATTTCTATTACAGATATTTTTCAAGCACTGATTCTTAAAAATACAACTTCAACAATTAAACATAGAATATACAAAACACTCTTTGGGTTGTACAGATGTAAGCAATTAATTAACATTTGAAAGACAACATCTACATAGATATGTTGATGTTAAAAAGTTGGGGAGTCAGTCACTAACCTTGTAGAAATTTCGGAATCTCACTGTGGGTTCAGGAAAGATGAAAAGATTAGGTAAAGTCCTCTTTTCTTTTTTTCA
Source organism: Colobus angolensis palliatus (assembly GCF_000951035.1). NCBI lineage: Eukaryota > Metazoa > Chordata > Mammalia > Primates > Cercopithecidae > Colobus > Colobus angolensis. The sequence continues at coordinate 2,356,394 of NW_012113586.1, read as the reverse complement.
TATTCTAATCCACAGCATGGTGTCAGCTTTGCATACTTTCTGCTTGTTTTGTTTATTGCCAAACTCCTTGGCTGACAAGCATTAGCCTTGATGGTTTCAACTGACCTCTTAGGCAGTGTTGTTGAAATGAACATCAATGATATCATCCCACAAACAACTGCCTTCATCTCCCCTTTACCAGGAGTATTTTCCTGATTGTATTCCATTCCAATGTGTTTTCATCAATTTATTTAGCACTTACTCATACGGTTGTGACTCAGAGATTTGGGGTTGGTGCTTTGGGAACCCAAAATAATGGAGACGTCATATTAGATTATGTAATCATTGGCTCTTAATTGCTCAAAAGTTCTCTTACTGTATTAAATACTTAAAAGAAAATAAAAACTCTAAGGTTCATGCCCCAGTTACCCAGAATTCTCAAATTTTCAACAGATAAAGATTATTTCCATATCTTTAGAACCTCTTAATTGTATTATTAGAGCTCACATTTCAAAGAAATGCTGAGTAAAATAATGGTGCAAAAATATTTTTATATTGTTGCAAGCTTTAAAAACGTTTTCCAAACTACTAGGATATTTTATTTGTTTTTACTTAAAATTTGTTAACTGAAACCTACAATCTACTCCTATAATAAACAATTAATGATGCAATAAGTGGTAAACAAGTAAATTGCTGCTCTTTAGCACACTATTTCTAAGTGCTGTGGGAAAGGGCAAAGCAAACAGAAAGTGCAGAAATTTTTGCAAGAATTACAGTCTGCTTTTTATAATTCAGATTCCCATATGGCATTGGAATTTAAACAGGCAAGAGATGTTTCTATACTAGTTTCAAATTTTCCAATTTTTCTTCTGCCAAGTCTTAATTACCCTGAGTACTTCTTAAGGTACAACTCCCCCAACACGATGGAAAGAGTTTCACTAGATGGAAAACTATACTATCAATCGTAGTAATATGAGTATAATTTTTCTGGGCACAATATGTACCACCCTAATAAGATGCTATATGGGAATTATCTCTAAAAACCATAAAGCCCTATATTGAAATAGAAGGTGGCATTATTATTTTTTTCTACAATTATCTTGCTGAGAGGCCAATTCAAATAGGAAACCTAGGTTTTGGGGGTCCTGAAAAGGTGAAGAAGGCACTATTGGAACATTTTCACTTTTCTCTTTTTTCTTCTGTGAATTGATTTTGCCTTTTCCACTTAAGGCATAAAGAAATGACTTCATATGCAAATCCATTTCATATATACACATGCAGACACAAACATTACATATGTACATACTGAAGCATTGGGCTTTCCAAACATAATTCAGCATGATTTGGAAAATAAGAAAAACATCTTATTTTGGGCTATGATGATAGCAAATGGATGTGAACTTGGTAGCAGTTTGCTAACAGCATTTTGAAATATTTTTCATATGCAAATATGAGTCTTTGGAAAACACACAGATTGATTTCTATAAGCAAATTAAATGAAAAATCCAGGTATGAAGAAATTATCAGATGTGTAATATAGGAGTAGAAGTGATGGATTGTTGCTGAAATATTCAGATTATTATGAAGGTACAGATATGCCTATTATTTTAAAAGGCACGTCTATAGAGTATCATATAAACTATCTTAAATAGTCAGACCTGAACTGTGAGGGTTCCCCCAACTGTCCTTTTCATATTAGTTTTCCTGACTCCCTGTCTCTTCCCTGGGTCCCTTCTTGGGTACAACTTTATTATATAAATATACTGCCATAGAAACAATCTTGGGCACATGCTTTGAATATTGTAACCTTCATATTTTAGGGAACTGATTTTTAATGGGTTTATCATAATCCCTCCAGATCTTTGGACAGCCTTTTCCCTAAGAAGTTGAGGTGACAGCCAAATTTGCCAGGTAACACTTAATGGTAGGCTTAAGAAGAGAGGAAGTGCCCCTGGAGAAACCTGGCTCCATTTCATTCACCATTTGCCCTCTTTAGAAAACCCACCAGATCGTACAGTACCTTCTTTTCATTTTCCCGTCGCTGTTGGTCCTTAAATTTAATCTGGAGAAGTTGAAATTTCAAGAGTTTCCCTATCAGTGGTAAGGTTAATTTCTCTCCGCTATCCATAATTGCTTTTGCTGCCATTAACACCTATAGGGAAACACAATTATTAGAAAAAGTGATGTTTTATAACCTTTGGCACAGTCTGTCAGTGATGAAAAGATGAAAGGAAATTTTATATTTTATATTATTTGCCATACTGGAAAGATACCTCATTGCTGGCTGAAAAAAAAAGGGAAAAAATGCCTCAATGCTAGAGAGAGGGGCATTTACCCTCTACTTTAAATAAATTGAATTGTCTGAATATTCACTTATTTTTCCAATAAGGCAGAGTGCTTCCAACGATGGTGTTAAACTCAGACTCCAGGAAAAGGGTAGAGAAAAGACAGGCTGGCCTCCATTTTAGGATGACTGATAGGGTGATTCATGCTACAGAAAGTCTATTGTTGTTTGGCGTAGCCAGTAGTTCAACCTGTCAAACTTTGACTTATTAGGACATTATAAATTAAATAGGGTTTTATAATAGTGGAAATGACTATGTTAGCAGTCTTTTATTTCTTTGTAACTAAATTCAAATGAAAGATAAAAGCTGCTTGACACAAAGGCGCCATATGAATGTTGCTCCCCCCTGCAACTTAATGTTGATCATGTTGGTATGCAGCCTAATTGGGGTGAAATAAGGTTATTGAGTTTTCTTTGGGTGACGACAGCCACTAGGAACATACAGCTGTATTGTCCAGATGTGTGGCACTGACAGCCTGTTTTATGACTGTGTTTTTTACAGCTTGTTTCCCCTAAATTTCACACAACGCTCTAACATCTGGGCCCTTTTCCTTGGAGCCCTATAACCACTTTATTTACTGCAAAAAAAATAAAATCATGTAAAATATACCATAAAAAGTTGTTATGTGTTTCTCTTTATTCATGTTGTCTCCCTAATAAAGTTCACCTCTGCCTGAAGCACTGTCACAGAAGTAATCTAGTTGAAGTATTTTTTGACTTTTGTTTTTAAGCAAGCATCATATTTATTTATAACCTTGGGATGAATTAGGTGTTACTAAAATGTTCTGACATGTTGCTTTTCTCCCCCCTCGGAGTAATCACTCCTGGGGCACATATGGTGTCAATTTCAGGCCCTTGGTCTCAGACAGTGACTGCGCATGCTGCATCTCACGGAGCTGTATCTTGTCTGAGCTCTTGGTCAGGGCTTTCCTGACCAGTCCAGTTCCTTTTGACTTGTTACTTCGCCAAGGGAAATAGCCGGAAGAGAGGGAGGTACCTATTTTCCTCTAACTGCAGAAGGCTCTATGGATTACCATGTGCCAAAATGTAACTGGACCTCTTAGAGACCACATTGGGGTTTCCCGCATTGCATCACAGAAGGGGAAAGCCAGAGAAAGATTCCTTTAAAGCTGCCTTTTCTAAAAACCAAAGGAACTAACCAAGTATCAGAAATCTTTGCATTTGTCTAAGCAAGGGCTCTAGGAAATACGGTGCTTTGCTTTTTATGGCAGCTCTGCTCCTGCTAACACGATTTAAGGAAAGGGACATGATGGCTGTGATTTCTGGGAGCAGAAAGATGTAGCAGTACACCTGCAGAACCTCACCATTTAATGATGACCAGATCCCATGTGGAAGGGGATCCTAAGGGGAAGGCAGGTCAGGCGTTTACTGTAAAGTGAAAGCTGTCTGACTGGGTCCAACCCCAAGAGTAGATGTCAATATTTGGTTTGCATTTTTCAATGCCAGCTAAATACTGTGTTGACAATCAGGCTCTGTGACATCTGATTCAAAACATTCAAATGTGGGTTTTTAAAGGTCATGGCAGTCTAGCGTTTCCCTCTAATACAAAGATAATGACAGCGCTGAAGGGAAGTCAACACTGAAAAGGGTTACCCCAGAGAGGTTGTGGAGTCTCTTTTCCTGATGACCTGTGAAAACAGGATATTCACCTATGTCTGGGGGGTTTGGGTGAAGCCTGCCTGGCGTCATGGCGATGGATGGGATGTCTCTGGAGGTGATTTCTTTAGGAGTCTGTGAATGTTACCTCACTGTGTTAAAATGTATTCAAAGCACAACGAAACATCCTGAGAGAAAAGTATTTTGCAGGCCATGATAGTTATTACCAGTTTGTCTAAAACTATCTGTGGAGTGCTGGTTTCAAACAAAAATCCGGCACAGCATCAAAGTAATGGTGAGGTCCTGCCCTGACATGGGGAGACAGGTGATGAGGGGCTTCACTAGTTTGCCAGGCACCCATGCTTTCATGACATATGGACACACACACACAGAGAGAGAGAGCAGTGGTGGACAGGCAGCCTTGAGGAGTGCCCTGGGCGGTGTCCTCCTCCCGAACTGCCCTCAGGCTGCCCACATGGAGGCAGACTCGATGTGCCACACCCTGCAGAAAGGCACAGCCTGCCCCTGGTACCACTAGGAATGGCAGAGGCCAGGCATACTTGGCCTCCCCCAGGGTTGCTCTGAAAAGGCTTGACTCTCTAAATGCCACTTTCTTTCCGTGCATCCCCCAAAGGGAATGATATTGTGAATTACTGGAATAATTAATGAAAATGAAAGTCTATGCTGAACTCAAAATCTGAGACAACATTTTCATGGTATGTGGGTCCTTCTTAAAAGAGGTGGAAAAAGAAAAATGTTTACAAATTAATTTCGTTTCAAAATTCTTTCTTCTCATGCCCCATAATTCACAATGCTACCCATTCAGTAGCCAGTAGTTTGGTCTCAGATGAAAAACAAATCTTTCAGGAATATTTGTTTGAAGGACAAGTTTTTGAGGGAAGAAAAATTAAAGAGACAGAATTTAAGAGGAAATGTACCTTTCCACATAACATCTCCAAAGGCTTCTCCTCCCTTAGTTGTATTAATTAAAATAATCATCAAATCTTCAACATTCTAGCACTGTAAAGATTATTTGCCCATCATCTATGTCAAAATATGTGTGTGTACCTGTGCACATGTGTGTGCACTAGGGGGTAAGCTAGCCAGGGCTATAGTTACTGGGGAGATGAGAGACATAAGAGAATGTGGGAGCAGTCAGTGGCAGTGCTTGAGGAGTAATTAGGCAAAAATCTAAGCTTCCAGAACTAGTCAGAAAAACAGTCCTAAATGGGTTAAAACCTTAGTGCTCTTTAAGCCAAAATGTCAAGTAAATGTGCTTGGCATGAATCAGGAACTCAAAAAAGCATGAGTCTTACGGGCAAATGAGACTTATTAAAACGGAGAAAACTGTTGCCAGGCAAAGCCTGTGTCTCCTAGACCTCTTCAGGTCAGCTCTCCAGGCAGAGAGGCCTGCCAGGACCGGACAGAGGCTCTACACTGAATGACCAAAGGTCACTCAGTTCCAGGAATGATTGGTGAAGGAAGAAATTAAGCTTCAAAGAGTGCAGCTGAGGCAGAAGCCATGTTTATGTTTTATTGCGTGAAGATATTTAAGGGGTCTAAATGCCTTTTCTCTGTTAGGGAGCTTGTAATTCCATACACACTAAGAAGTAAAAATATTTCCTTTATCACTGACCTGGCTTAAAGACTTACATCATATTTACTATCTAATGATTTGATCCTACAAAAATACACCCAATGAGCCAAATTATTTCCTTGCCTGAGGATCAGGTCCACCTACAGACATTAGTGTCCTCTCTCCTTCTAAGCATTCCTCCCATCTCTAGAACCTCCCTACATTAGTAAGCACAAGCCCAATGCTTAGAATTGCCCTAGGCGCTTTCATGGAAACCAAATGTATGCATGCATGTATGTGTGTGTGCATACATATACACAGAGGCACATTTATACATATATGCATATATGTGCATATATAAGATAGATAAATAGAGAGAGACAGAAAGAGAGAATGGACTCCCATGAAACCTGCTATATGATTTCCCTTTTATGTTTACAAGCAGTCACATGAAGCAGTTTGAATCATTGCTTAACCTGCTGCATATTCAAGGTTGCATAAAGATTTGGATCTGGATTTCTCTTGCATGGAACAGGTTATGGGAGTGAGGTGGCAGAGGAAAGGGCAAGCTGTGGTTGTGTGAAGCAGAGGGAAGAGGGGTAGTAGAAGACAGATGGTCTGGGAGAGCACTTTCCCTCCAGGAGCTCCAAATATCCACCAGTTTCCCTAAAAGAATCCTTTGGCTTCAGGGACTTTCTGGGAGGCCTATGGTGTTTATTGCAGTAACTGTAAAAATTCACAAAATATGACTTCATATTTAACCTATTTTGGGGAGGTGAATGACTTAGGATTGCTTTGGATATATAAAGGCCTCAGCAAACAGAAGCAGAATCCATAAGCTAGAGATTGACTCAGTTCAGACTAGCATAGGGCTGGGCAAACAGGTTTTCAGCACACATTCTTTTGGGTAACTAATTTCTCTAATATATGATTGATTAAATAAAGTAAGAGTTTAATAGTTCTTATCACAGTAAAAAGTATATACACATATATGTATATTCAAACACAAACGGGATTATGTTATTCACATTAAGTGCTTTGTGGTTTGTGTTTTTACATAAAAACACATCCAGGACAGCTTTCTGTGCTGATATGTTTTGCTTATGTATATGGTTTTTAATAAATAGCATAGTCTTCTATTGTGTGGGTGTTTGCTCATTTATTTAACTAGTTCCCCACTGACAGACATTTAAACAATTTCAGTTCTCCTTTTTTTCTATGAAGTGCATGTGTGTTTTTGTTAGTGGCATTTTTGTTCCCACCAAAACTGTATGAAGGGGTCCATTCCCCCACTTCCCATATAAACAATGAGTATTCTCCAACTCTTATTTGTTGATATTAGTGCTAATAGTTTTTCTGTGATGATGAAAATATTCTTTATCTGTAATGTACAGTATGGTAGACACTAAACCACATGTGACTATTGAGTACTGTAATATTGCTAATGAGATAAAAAACAAATTTTAAATTTTGTTTTTAATTGATTAAAATTAAAATTAAAGTGCAAATAGTCACAAGTGGCTAGTGGCTATTGTTTTGGTCAGAGAAGGTCTATATGATAGGGAAAAGTGAAATATGGTATTTCATTTAAAATAATATTCATTTAATCATCCCATGACTCTGTCCCTCTTATTTGATTCCCAAACTGAAAGGAATGATACCTTTTCAGCACCATTCTTGGCAAATTTTATTAATGCAGGAGATGCTTACATACACGTATTGAATAACAATGGCGTATTCAGATTTACACAGTGCTAAACGTGAAGAGTAAGGAAAATCTATGGCTTCCAAGCTAACATATTGCTTGCAGCCGCACAAGAAACTTGTCTTTGTTTGGATTTAGATAAACAGGGCTGGTATGGGGCAAGAATAGGAAGAATACAGAATTTGCTTCTCATTCCTTTCTGTTACCTTTTTAAATCTATTACACCCCTCCCACTTCTAGCTACCAGATATGCCTTTCTGCTTTCTAAATCCTTCTTGCCATGAAAATAGAAAACATTTAACTTGGTAGCTCACTTTGAATAAAGTTTATTTATACCAGTGGTTTAGCTATATTTTGAGATTTTTATTTATTATAGAATGAAAAGGACTAATGACTGATGAAGTAATTTCGAGCAACAAGGAACAGGTGTGGCAGTTTAGAACCTAGGGGTAAGAGGTAATCTAGAAATTTGAAATGCCTAAGTCTGGCTCCGGGTAAACATAGTTTTGGCGTTTGTGGTGCTTGTAGGCCAAGGGTGAGAGCAGCACCCCTGGGCTTCCCTGCCTGGAGTTGCTGTTATAACCTGGTTATAACCAGGACTAGGTTATTCAGGGGAAAGGCTCTGAAGGGAAAATGGAACTTCCCCTCCAGCCAGGGTCAGAGGAGGATAAGCATCAGAGAGGGAGGGTGGATGGCTGGGGCCAAACAAAGGGGAGGCAGCAACTCTGTATTGTGGGAGAGGAGTAAAGGCAAAATAAACCTGCTCTGGCAAGTAAGATCTGGGACTTATCTCTGTGTGCCTGTGTACGATGTGTGTGTGCATGTGGTGTGTGACGTTTGTGATATATCGGCGGGTCCCATCCCCTGGTTAGGACCAGTTCCTAAACTGTCCATGGCCTGTTAGGAACTGGGCCACATGGCAGGTGGTGAGTGGCAGGTGAGGGAGCATTATCGCCTGCGCTCTGCCTCCTGTCAGATCAGTGGTGACATGAGATTCTCATAGGAGTGTGGACCCTATTTTGAACTGTGCGTGAGGGATCTAGTTGTGTGCTCCTTATGAGAATCTAATGCCTAATGGTCTGAAGTGGAATAGTTTCATCATGAAATCTTCCTGCTCCCCACTCTGTGAAAAAATTGCCTTCCACAAAACTAGCCCCTGGTGCCAAAAAGTTTGGGGACCGCTGGTATACATGAGTGCAGGCCCATGTGTGCACAAAATATGTGTGTTTGCACAGCTGCCTTTGGGGTTTATTCAGATTATTAAAATACATTCAATATATTAAAAACACTGTCAAAACTGATTTGCACCTAATGAAGAATTGATAAAAACAGAAATATGAATGTTTTTGATTGGCATTTTAAAAAGAATACTGATGACTATTTACCATTTCTATTCAATTATCCTGCAGAATACAAGGGGCTATGTTTATTATTAAATATGTCATATTAAATACATACAATTTATTCATCATAGTAAGCTATGTTGCCATATATTCTATCTTTAAAGTTTACTGCTTAGGTAGTATGATTGTTTGCTTATGCATTCTGCTTTTATCTTACATCTTGTTATGTTTGCTTATATCATTAAGCAATCATTAGAAAGTCAGAGGAACTATTGCCCCAATGTGTGTCTTTGAGTGTGTGTGTATGTGTGTGTGTGTGTTTACAGGTTTAGAGTGAAAGGCTGTTTAGATGGGCCCGATTCTGAATATTTGATGAAAATGATGGACGAGCAGATGATTTGCAAATGACTGAAAAGGGCCACTTGTACTGAAATGTTCTCACATAAGATTCCAATGGGGAATTTTAGCTCCTTTGGTACAAGATATGATGAATCAGTTGCGGAAGCCATAACTATGTATGTGAAACTGAATGCAAAAGTGCAGGCTCTATTTGCATTCCAGTCTTCCCACATATCATCACAGAGCCTCAGGCAAGTTACTTAACCCTTCTAAACCTCATCATTTTAAAATCTACAATGGTGGCACTATCGACATTCTGAGCCAGGTAATTACCATAGGAGGTTTTTCTGTGCATTGTAGGATGTTTAGCGAATCCCTGTATTCCACTGAGCTGTGACAACCAAAGGGATCTGCAGACATTGCCAAATGTTCCCTTGGGGGCAAAATTGTCCCAACTGAGAACAGAAAGAACTATAGAAAGAGAATACGAGTAGTGTTGACTTCATAATTCTGTACCCAGAATTAAATGAGATAACCCATGTAAAAACTTTGCATGGTGAATGACATATGCATGATAAATGTTCACTAAAGTCAGTACTTAATTGTCATTCATATATCCAGGACAGAGTTGGGATTTCTGAAGATCCCACAGCCCAAGTTGTGAGAGCAGAGAACGGAATGGAATGAGGAGCAAACGGGCAGTGAGACAGTGACCTGAATTTATCATCAGCTGGCCATAACCTGGCTACCCCTTTTATTTAACCCTCTGTCCAATGTGAAAAGGACAAATTGAGATCTGTTTAGAGAGAAGCAGAGATAAAAAGAGAAGGGGTAAAAATGTATTTTGTTATGGTGTAGTGTATAATGGGGAGGATGTAGAGGAAAAAATATGCTATTAATTTCTTCTCACATGTGAGATGGAGGAATTCCATGAATAGTGTTCTGTAATTTTATAGCCACCTTTCCTGTTCCCTCTGCTCCCTTCCCTCCTTCATTCTTTCTGCATTTATTTAGGGCCAACTATATTGTAGTTATTGCATTACTTGATCCTGTATGTGTCTAGTCTATCCAATTCACATTCTTTAAGTAATGAGTAATTTCCAATGAGGCATAATTGAAAAAACAGCTGAAAGGATAAGGGTAGCCGTGAGAGGGGGCTATAGAGAGAAACAGAAAAAAAGAAAAGAACAGGAATGACTGAAACATATTTTCTCACTTTGAGAAGAGGAAAAGAAAATAATCAAGCAATATTAAACTGTCTATACATAAATTTAAAGGTTACTGAAGATATAGGTTCCATATAGATCATACTGTCTGTCTAACACAAATGGAACGTTGTGAAAGTGGTCAGACCACAGCTTGGTGAGAAATTCATAATGATGATAAATATCTGTAGCAGGTGACTCCTGGATCATTTTCAGCTGTCCATAATTAAACTGGTATCCATCTCTCGACAATGTCAGGGCTGTAAAATAATTCCAGTCATTGGACCCCTTACATCTGTGCTGAAATGAAATAATATTTGGCAGTAACAAGGAGTCACTGAAACTAAATAAACAACCCCTTTCAAGACTACATAAAAGTTGGTAACATAATAACATTTGACAGGGATTAAGACCTCTTTGGGGCTGTAAGGAAGTTTCAGAAGCAGCAATAACAAATACATGGAAGGTAGAACAGATCTATGCTTTAACAGACATGTATAATTTAAAATGTAATGAATTTCCCAAGGGAGATGTACATTTTGAACAACCAATATGTGCATGTCAAAATCACAGGACTATTTTAGAAATGTTTGTTGGGATTACTCTCCAAAGAAGGGAAAAGCAAAGCTTCCTTTTTACTAAGGAGAGTTTTTGTTTTTGTATACTTGCAAAATGTATAATGGCACATGAAGCTGAATGTGATAACTACGGAAGAATGACATACAAAGTTAAGGGCTTTTCTTTAGGTGTGTATTAGCAACACAGGATTCTACCATCATGGCAATGTTTTGTTTTGGTTTTTAGATTAAGATCTTTTCCTTAGTCCAAGATGTTCCCGCCCCTCTGAAGTCATTCTTGGTTCTTCCAGTTGTAGTGACCTTCTCCTCTGAACAACCCTACCACATTTTTCTATATTTCCTAAGGGATTTAGCTGTCTTTTGTGTTGAAATTATTTGTGCACAGGGTTTGTCTCCTCTACTAGCTTTGAAGGTTAAATCCTTTCAGATTCATCTTTTTAAATCCCCTCACAGAATCTGATGCATATATAGACAAACAGTATATTCACTCGTTAAATAAACATAAGAATGGCATCTCTAGAGCTTTTTGTTGTTTGGCTTGAAGGTAAATGCTTTTGATTGTTTATAGCTGCAATTACAAAGCTTTAGGAGTACATTTCAAGTAGTAGTAGGTTCTCAGACCATGTAACACACAGATGGTTATGTAGCATACACCCTGTGCTAGACAAGAACTGTTCCAGGCACTTCACATATTCCAATTCATTTAATCTTCACCTACACTTCTGAGGTGAGTATTCCTATCACCCATTTTATTAGATACTGAAATTGAGGCCTGGTGATCACACAGCCAGTAATTAGTAGAGATAGGATTTGAACCCAGGCTATCTGGTTCCAGAATCCTGTTTCTAATCAACATACTGTGTGGCCTCACAGCAGGTCTTTTCACCCCTTAGCTGGAGCTACTGGACTCCCATCTTGGGTCACAGTCCCTCTTCTCCTAGGCATGGATGTGTCCTAGTCCCTCTCCAGTCTCCGTAGCCAATCCCCATCTTAGCTGCAAGAGCCTGAGAGCATTTTAGCCCAGGTTTTTATGTTTAAATACTCTTGCTACCCTTACTAGTTTTGCTCCTACCTGATGCTTCAACTCTAAATAGCATAGGTGTTTCTTTTTTTCCTGAGACCTAGTGGGGACCTGTGACTCAGGACCCTCAGTCCTGATAGCTCCAGCTATTGCTCGTCTCCTGGCCTGAGCACATATCAATTTTTTTAAAAATTTGTATTATTTTTTATTTTATTCATATATATATTTGACATATAATAATGGTAAATATTTATGGGATACAAAGTGATATTTTAACACATGCGTAGAGTGTGTAATGATCAAATTAGGGTAATTAGCATATCCATCATCTCAAACACTTATCATTTCTTTGTGTTAGGAACAATTCAAAATTTTCTCTTTTAGCTATTTGAACTACATGCAAGTTATTAAACTACATTCACCCTACAGTGCTAGCGAACACTAGAATTTATTCCTCCTATCTAGTGGTAATTTTGTATACATGAAACAAGCTCTTCCTTTCCTCCCCTTTTTCCTCCCCTTCCCTGACTGTAATAATTGCGATTCTACTGTTTACATCTATGAGCTCACTCTTAGCTCTACATATGAGTGAGAACATGTTGTATTTGTCGGTCTGTGTCTGATTTATTTCACTTAACATAAGATTGCTCAGGCTCATCTATGTTTTTGTAAATGACAGGATTTCATTCTTTATTATAGCAGAATACTATTCCATTTTGTATATACAACACATTTTCTTTATCCATTCATCTGTTGACAGAAACATAGATTGATTTCATATCTTGGCTACTGTGAATAGTGCTGCAGTAAACATGAGGGTGCAGATATCTCTTTGATATACTGGTTTCTGTTCCTTTGGATAAATACCTAATAGGGGAATGGTGGATCATATAGTAGTTCTATTTTTAGGTTTTTTTGAGAAATCTCCATACTGTTTTTCATAATGGCTGTACTAATAATCTTTCCCACCAACAGTGTATGAGTTCCTTTTTTCTTAGCATCCTCATCAGCATCTATTATTTTCTGTTTTTTTGATAACAGCCATTCTAACTGGGGTGAAATCATATCTCATTATGGTTTTAATTTGTATTTCCCTGATTAGTGATGTTGGAACATTTTCATCTAGCTGATGGCCATTTACATGTTCTCTTTTGAGAAATGTCTACTCAGATCCTTTATCCATTTTTTAATTAGATTTTCTTGCTGTTAAGTTTTTGAGTTCCTTGCATATTCTGAATATTAGTCCTTTGTCAGATGAATAATTTGCAAATATTGTCTCCCATTCTATAGGTTGTCTCTTCACTCTGTTGTTTCCTTTGTTGTGCAGAAGCTTCTTAGTTTGATATACTCCCATCGATCTATTTCTACTTTAATTTTGCCTGTGCTTTTGAAGTCTTATGCATAAAAATCTTTGCTTATATCAATGTCCTAAAGTATTTATCCAATGTTTTCTTCTACTAGTTTTATAGTTTTAGATCTTATTAAGTCTTTAATCCATTTTGAGTTGGGTTTTGTGTATGGTGAGAGATAGAGGTCTAGTTTCATTCTTCTGCATGTGGATATCCAGTTTCCCAGCACCACTTATTTGAAGAGGTTTTCCTTCCCCTATTGTATGTTCTTGGCGCTTTTGTCAAAAATCAGTTGACTGTAACTATGTGGATTTATTTCTGGGTTCTCTATATTTTGTTCCATTGGTCTGTGTACCTCTTTTAATACAAGTACCATGCTATTTTGATGACAGTAGCTTTGGGATACATTTTCAAGTCAGGTAGTATGAAGCCTCCACTTTGTTCTTTTTGCTTAGTATTGCTTTAGAGCAATTTGGGTTCTTCTGTGATTCCATATTAATTTTAGGATTTTTTTTTTTTATATTTCTGTGTACCAGGCTTTTCTTGCATTGCTGTAAAGAAATACCTGAGGCTGGATTATTTGTAAAGAGAAGAGGTTTAATTGACTTACAGTTCTGCAGGCTGTACAGGAAGTAGGGTGCTGGCATCTGCTCAGCTTCTAGGGAGGCCTCAGGAAACTCACAGTCAAGTGTGGGAGTAGACACTTCACATGGTGAAAGCAGGAGCAAGATGGGACTGGGGGGAGGTGCCACACACTTTTAAACCACCCCATCTCATGTGAACTCAGAACAAGAGCTCACTTATCTCTAAGGGGATAGTCCAAGCCATTCATGAGGAATCCCACCCTATGATCCATACACCTCCCACCAGGCCCTGCCTTCAACAGTGGGTGTTACATTTCAACATGAGATTTGGGCAGGGACAAATACCTAAACTATCCAATTCTGAAGAATATCATTGGTATTTTGGTAGAGATTGCATTGAATCTGTAGACTGCTCTGGGTAGTATGATCATTTTGACAAGATTAATTCTTCCAATCCACGAACAAAGGGTATCTTTTCTTTTTTGTGTGTGTCCTCTACAGTTCCTTTCACAGTGTTTTGTAGTATCCATTGTAATGACAGTTCATCTTCTTGGTTAAATTGGCTGGGCGCGGTGACTCATGCCTATAATCCTAGCACTTTGGGAGGCCAAGGTGGGCGGATCACGAGGTCAAGAGATTGCGACCATCCTGGCCAACATGGTGAAACCCTGTCTCTACTAAAAATACAAAAAGTAGCTGGGCATGGTAGCCTGTGTCTGTAGTCCCAGCTACTTGAGAGGCTGAGGCAGGAGAATTGCTTGAACCCGGGAGGCAGAGGTTGCAGTGCGCCGAGACCGCACCACTGCACTTCAGCCTGGCGACACAGCAAGATTCCGTCTCCAAAAAAAAAAAAAAAAAAAAAATTCCTTGGCATTCCATCTCCAAAAAAAAAAAAAGATTCCTTGGCATTTTACTTTATTTTTGTGCAGCTGTTGCAAATGAGATTGCTTTTTTGATTTTTCAGCTAGTTTGTTTATTGGTGTATAGAAAAGCTGATTTTTGTATGTTGATTTTATATCCACCTTTACCAAATTTATTATTTCTAAAAGTTTTTTGTGAAGTCTTTAGGTTTTTCTATATATAAAATCATGTCGACTGCAAAGAGGGACAATTTGGCTTCCTGTTTTCCAATTTTGATACCCTTTATTTCTTTCTTTCACTTGATTGCTTTGGCTAGGACTTCCAGTACTATGTTGAATAGAAGTGGTGAGAGTGGGCATCCTTGTCTTGTTCCAGTTCTTAGAGGAAAGACTTTCAGTATTTCCCTGCTTGGTAGAAATGACTCAGGCTGGCAGCCACCTCCATTTTCCACTTTCCTTCTCTTTAAATCTTAAATCATTTTCCTAAAATCCTGCTTTCGGTCTCAGACTAGTGATTGAGACCCTGCTAGTTACTGACTGACTCATGCTGCCTGCTTAGCTCTCTGAATATGGCTAGTCCCCGAACTTCCTACACCCCAGCACTACAGCACTAGATGTGTTAATTTAGCCTTTGGTTTGGATACCATATTGCACTTCTCAGACTAGAGGTTGCTGATGGCTCACCCATCATGTCCCCTTACTTCATAGGAGAATCTGACTTTTTTTTCAGGCATTGCCCTCATTCAGCTCATGTGACTCAGGAGAAACTCAGCTCCACGAGAGGGCCCCTTCACACCAAAAATAATCCTAACCCCTCCTTGTCCGTGATTGGTTTAGGAGGTGCACGTGATTTTGTTCAGGCCAGTAGAATGAGGCATGGTTTTCTGGGGTTGCTTGATCTGGTTTCCTTGGTCATGACAAAGCTCTGGGAAGAGTCTTAAGGGATGAGATTGCTGCAGCCACTTTACCTCCTTCGGGAAGCTGAAGCTCCTACACAGATGAAGGAAGGGCTAAGAGCACCGCAGGGAAGTGGGCTGGAGCCCTCGAACTACGCTGACCCTGAGGCCTGCCTAGACTTCTACGCCTGCATGCCAGTACATTTCCTAATTGTTTAAGCCAACTTTAATTTTTGTTGCTGTTAACTTAGAAGATGAACAAATTGATACTGATATGGAGAGATTTATGTCTTCTAATTAATAGAATTTTAAAAATTAGCCAGACAGTACTAAGATGTGTTTCCCAGACTAGCAGCATCAGTATCACCTGACAATTTGTTAGAACTGTAACTCTTGGGCTCCAACACAGACCTGCTGAATCTGAAACTCTGGGGATAGGGCCAGCAGTATTTTCTTTTAACAAGACCTCAGGTGATTCTGACATACTCTAGATTTGCGAACCATTGTTTTGTACCTGGTTTCTTATGTGTCCTTTCATAATAATGTATTTAGCCCACATGTTGTCAGTTTCACCCTTGAGTCCCTTGCTAACTCTCAGTTATGCATTTATATTGCCTTAATTTCTTCCTCCTCCTCCTTCCTCCTCCCACTCCTCCTCCCTCTGCTCCTCCCCCTTCTCTTCCTTTTTCTTTCTCCTCCTCCTTCCACTTCCCTTTCCTTCCTTTCTCTTTTTCTTTCTCTTTCTTTTCTTCTTCCTCCTATTCCTCCTCCTCCTCCTCTTCTTCTTCCATTTAGACTTACTAAGCTGCCCATTTCGGAGGACAGCCTGGAGTCCTGGAGTGGGATTTCTGCTAATGTACTGCTAGACAAAGAATGCACTCAGTGTGTCAGCACTGTCTTCGTTTACCCTAAGTTCTTGGTTTCTCCACAATTATCAAAAAGTTGTAGTGTTTCTCCAGCTTGATTTGGATGATGTTCTAGGTTGTTGTTAACTTCTAAGTTTTAATCTGAATGAACTCTGCTTATAAAAGGGCTTATTCCTTGAATTTCCTCGTCCTCCCCCTTAATCTTTTTGACTCATTAGCTAGCTACAGGAGGCATACAGGGTATGTCTCCTAGCTGACTATTGGGAAAACCCTTAATGAGCAGATGGATGCTGCATAGTTTCCTGTAGAACAGTTTTCCTCCATGTGTCCTGTGTGCCACCTACCCCAGAACCCCTGGGAACCTAGTTAAAGATATGGGTTACCTGAGATCTACCCCACAACTATCAAATCAAACTCTGGAAGTAAGGGTCTAGCAGTATGAGACATTTTAATAAGCTTTCTAGGGATTCCTAAGTACTTTTAATAATTATGCAAAGGTCATTTACATACTGATGCTGGGGTGACCAACTGTGGGGTTTTCCAGGGAATGAACTTTCACTGCTAAAATTTGGATAGTCCCTGGCACCCAGGACAGCTGGCCACCCTGAGACAGCAAGTTCAAGGGGAGCCATCTCGAGACTGTGGTAAAATGGCATTACTTAACTCCATCCCCAACCCCACTTTCCCCAGTCCTTCCAGTTCATCCACTGATGGCCTTCCCAGAGCCTCATGTTCACCCCAGTTTCTCAGCCAATCTTATCAGAAGCAACAAAGACATTAATTCCCTCACCAGTAGGCCATATCCAGCATGGTTACTCATCTATGATTCAGGATCCAGTAACCTAATGATAAATATTCTAGTATAATGTGGATTATTGAGTGCAAACTCTCTGCTAGACACTGTGCTACAGACATTATTTCACGGGGTTCAGAGACCAAGGTACTCTCCCAAGAACACAGGGGTTAAATAGTGGTACTCATCTTTAAATACAGCACCATGTTTTTAGAATATGTTCTTCCAACCAATGTGATGTCTGCTGCTCTTTTGTGTACCTTTTTCTAACTTCTGGAACTGACTAGTCTTTCCTCTAGTGGACTCCTATCATAGACTGAAACCACACTGAGCTGTGAGCCAGATCACATTTTAGACACTTCCTTAGGATATCAATTCCTTAGGATTAGACTCTGAAACTAGCACTCATACTGCCTCATGGAGGTTCCTTTCAAAATTCTTTTTGTGGTTTCAGATCAGTTCCTACATGGTCTGGCCACATCTCTTGTTGTTTTCATTTTCTATCACCCCATTTCAGCTCCACTCCCTTCTTGATGTTCACCAAATGTGCCTCAGAGCCTTTGCTTTTGCAATTTCCCCTGCTCAGGAGGCTCTTCCCCAGATGGCCACAGAGCTCCATCCCCTCCTTCAGATTTTCATTCAAGTGTCACCATCCACTTTTATCCCCACCCCCCAGTTACTCAGATTAGTAACTTTTCTACTTCTCACCCTTTCCCCCCTTTTCTCTGTAGTTCTTATTACCATCTAACATAATAAATGCTTTATTTATCTCTTCCATTGTTTCCTCTCCCCAGTTAAAAAGTAAGTCCTGCCAGGATATTGGTTTTTATCTACCATTTTTCGTTGATCTAAATTCAAAGCCTGGAGCATAGTAGATGATTAGATAATTTTTGAATGAAATCAGATGGCCATTGTGTACCATGTTTTATGCTGTTTAACTGCAAATTTCACCACTACCTAGAGCTTTTCCTATTGTGAATCTCCCATACTTGGATTTTCTGGTTGGCTTGGATCAAATCTGAGGTAACTGGAGTCCCCTGAAGGGTGCACTGTTGATGTTGTTCATCCTTACTCAGAGGTTTGTTCTATAGCTGGACTGTTCCTGTGGTGCAATCCTGGTGATGTCCTCTTTTCATTAACTGTTGAGGTAGAGCCATTCTTGGTTATGGATTAACTTGGCCCACACTTTAAGGATTCACCTTGCCATTCATTCATCAAACTTTTACAGAGCACCCATTACATTCCTAACGCTGGATATTCAAAGACAGAAGAAGCAGGCCTGCCCATAGTGAGCAGTTGGTGGAATTGGGAAGATCATCTACAAGGCACATGGAGCATGCAGGACAGTATCCCCTGCTGTGCCCAGCAGTGGAGGTAAGCAAGGGTGCTGTGGTGGCCCCAGAGGGTGCCTTCACCACACTGGGAGAGTCAGCAAAGGCTCCCTGCAGGTGTCACTCCTGAGTTGAGGCGTGAAGGATCAGTGGGGGTGGCTATGACTGAGGTCAGGTGGTATGAGACTGGGGAAGAGTGGCGAGAGGAGGGCAGTGACCCAGGAAGGAGGACTGAGGCCAGAGAAAGTAGCATATTCAGGAAACTGGAAAGTGGTTGCAGGTGCCGGGTTGGGCTGGGGGATGATGTTGATACTGGAGAGAGGTAACCAAGGGTGACACGATCAGATATATAATCTCTTTATGAATTTAGGCATTTTATTTATCTTCAATGATTACCCATATAAGCAAAACCCCAGGCTTTATTAGATATTTTGGTAACCCATGGCAAACTTCAAAATCTTTGTGTATTTCAGAGCTTCCACTATGTACCTTCCCCCTCTAGCTTTGTGTAATGGTAAACTACACCTAGTATCGGAGGCACGCATGTTTAGCAGAAGTATTCTGATTTAGCAGAAGTGTTCTAACTTAGACAGAGGCTGTAAGACAAAGACATTAGGTACCTCTGGGCATGCAGGCAGTGCCATCCCTGCCTTGCAAAGCAGGGGAATAGGCAAAGCATGAACATTTTCTTCCTTCTTTTTCTTTTCTTTTCTTTTAGATGGAATCTTGCTCTGTTGCCAGGCTGGCGTGCAGTGGCACGATCTCAGCTCACTGCAACCTCTGCCTCCTGGGTTCAAGTGATTCTCCTGCCTCTGCCTCCTGAGTATCTGGGACTACAGGTGCATGCCACCATACCCAGCTATTTTTTGTATTTTTAGTAGAGATAGGGTTTCACTATGTTGACCAGGATGGTCTCGATCTTGACCTCGTGATCCGCCCACCTCAGCCTCCCAAAGTGCTGTGATTACAGGTGTGAGCCACCATGCCTAGCCAGCATGAACATTTTCTAACTCTTCGCAGACCACTGTGAGTTGGGCAGAGCTCAACAGAATGGAGAATGTGAATATCCTGAAGGCATCAACATCCTCCAGCATCTAGAACAGTGGCCAAGAAAAGTGCTCAAAAATGAAGGAAAAATTGAATGAATGCATGATGGGCAACAGAGATTGATAAGCACTACCATAGTCCAGTTCTGGGTGGGTCGCAAGGGAACTCAGAGTTCAGACAGAGAGAGAGTTCGTCATTGAAGAGGGCAATCCCCCTTCTGGCCTTGTGAGCAGCAAGTGGACATAAGTGTGGCTGCTTTTCTCCAAGCGCAGGCTCAAAAGTACCTAGGTGCTTTTTTAGAAGATATGTTCTGGGTTATCCTGAAGATACTCCCAATCCCCATCATGGTGGCTAAGATCTGGAATTGGCATTTTAAACAAACTCTTTAGGTGATATTTGAGGCATACCACTGGTACAAGGAGGCAAGAAGAGGTTGGAAATTAGAGGGTCTCACGCCAAAGAGGTTCCTGCATCAACCCCCTCAGACTTCCTCATCTGGGATCACTCTCCCTGTTCCCATTGCCACAGCCCTTGTTCATATTTCTCTTGAGGCACCTCCTGCAGTTGAGCCTTTGTTAGAAGTTTTGCCTGCAAGTCCTTCTTCTAAAGGATGCTGTGAGCCTGTGCAGGGCCCGGACGATGGCTTATCCTTTTTGTTTTATTCACAGCACCTAAAATCTGTTATGAAATTACTTAAAGCAAATATTCCCTACCCTGAATTTTGACAATACAGAGTCCCTCCCATTATCTCAAGGAGTCTGAAAACAAAGTTGCATAATCACTTCACTTCAAAGAATTCTATACTCACAAAACACAGCCAATCAAAATACGATTAAATGCTCAACCTTACAATTTTTGCTTACCAAATTGACTAGAATAAAAATAAAATGTTGAAGAGGGCATGGTTAAATTGGAATTATCAGAAGGATTGTAAATTCATACAATATTGTCTTGAATGCACTTTGGCAAGATATGTCAAGAGCTTTAAAAAGAATTATATGCTTTGACCCAGTAATTCTACTTTATGAAATATTCATAAGGAAACAATCAGGGTCATTGCTATCGGTAAACAGTCTAAATTTAGTAAATAAATTAGTGAATAGAAATATGCTTTTATTATATATACACTGAATAAGGATTTAGAAAAATGCTAATGTCATAGCACGTGGAAATGATATGATATAGAGCATATATAATTCCTATTATATAACAAGAAGTATACATCTCTGAGTGGTGAAATATTTTCCTTACTTAAGTACCTACCTAATATATGAGCTATGCTTTCTCTATATTTTCCAAATTTTCTGCAGTTAACATGCATTGCTATAATAATAAAACAGCTAATAAAATATATCTGCAATTTAAATGCATCCAGCAATGAACTGCTTTTAACAGTGCCACCCCTCCAACTTCCCACGGAATTATTCCTGTACTGTGGTTCTAGTATCTTTGCCTATCATATTAGTCCCCTGCTCAGAATTCCTCAGTGGCTCCCCATACCTAAAGGATAAACAATACACTTCTTAGCAAGGCATACTAGGGCCCTTTATGACTTGACCTTGAGCCACCTGTCCAGACTAACTCCTGGCTACTCCTTCCAATTTCCCTCCTTATACACATCAGAGATACCATCTAGAGTTCCTTGGTCATATCTTGCTGTCTGTCTGCCTGACTTTGCATGGCCTGATTCCTTTGCTTAGAATTCCTCTCCTCCTTCATGACTTCCTCATTCAGCTTTCAAGACATTTTCCTAAAATCTGACTCTCGAAATGTTAGAAAGATTTAAGCATTGCTCAGTGTACTCACTGCACTTTTTAAATTGTGATTCATTTCCCTATCTGTTTTTCACAAGACTGGAAGCTGTTTGAAGGCTGGAATTAACTTTGTGATTGGCACATGGAAGGCAACCAATAAAATATGTGCTGAATAAAAGAATTAGCTCACAAATTACACAGATCTTTGCAAATGCTGTGTGGGTTGTGCTTTGTATTACAAAAGGGACCCCTGTGATCAGCAGGTGGTGGCGGACATCCAGTCAGCCCTCCTCTCACCAAACCAGGCTTGCTGAAAGGCCAGGAAAGCAAGCAGTGCTAGTTCACTAGTTCAGAAAGTGTCTGGTGTCATGGGAAGTGCTATGAACTTAATGTGCCAGAACCAAAGGAGGTATGAGCTGGAGATACTACAAAACTGTGGTTTATCAGCTCAAGGAATGTGTGTGTGTGTGTGTGTGTGTGTGTGTGTGTGTTCAATTATGGAGCAAAGCAGATCTGTTTTGATAAAGAAATCCTAGACTTCGCAGTCACTTCATAATGCCTGATCAGGTCCTACCCCCACTCTCAAAATTACCCCTAGGTTCTAAGTGTTTCTGGAGAATATCTTAAGTTAATTTCTGACCATTCATATTTTTATTTTCCCTGACTTGGTTTACTGTTGTAATTGACAAGTTTGTGAAAAGTGGTCAGTATTCTAAATGTGAGATATTTTCTGCATGGCGAATTATATGAGTAAACTAGTAAAACCTCACTGAAATTTCTGAGGCCAAATGTGTGTGAGCAGAGTTTTTGGCACAGTGCAATTGGAAATTTTAAGACAATGGGAAACACTTTCTTAATACTACTACTACTAGAGAAAGCTTTCAGGCCTTGCTCTTTAGTTTAGACAGATAGCTTTAAGCAGACCAAAGTTAACTGTCAGTTCCTTGACTACAGGGATTGTGTCTTGAAGAGCTTGAAGGAAGAGAGCAACCTTTGGATTTGGAGTCAGAATGACTGGGTTCCATTGCGAGGCACTGTCATTATTAACTGCGGGCAGTTACTTAACCTCTGGGCAGTAACGACTGGGCAGGTCACTTAACCTCTTTGAGGCTCTTTCCTCATTTTCTACATAAGCATAGTAAGACTTAAATCTGCCGAACAAGTTTGTTGGTGGGATCAAAATTTGACATACTGTGAAAGTATTCTGGACTGTAAAAAACATCTTCCAAATGTGTGTTATTTATCATTCTTAAATTCTTTTTAGGGGTTCCAGGAAAGAGCATTGCCTGTTTGAGAAAATATCATGTTTCAGAAAATATTGATTCAAAAAAGACTGATGGACCATCTGAATGAATATGGAAGAAGTTTAATTTTAACAAATGCACTCGTGGTATGCAGAAATTGCTTCCAGTGACTCGCATCATTACTCTAAGCCTTAGACCTTGCTAACCCCTTCCTCACTCTCCCCATACGCATGTACATCCCCTCAGGATCCAGCTTTTATCTCTGTTAAATAAATGCATACTGAAAGGATAACAGATACAATGGGTTAACATTCTAAAAATGCAGTTTCATTTCATTTAAACCATGGTTTTATGGACACTGTGCCTGAATTCAACAGGCGGGAGTGGGGGCTATTTTTGGACAGGCAGAACTTCCAGCACCTCTTAAATCACATCACAGGGCAACTGCCTGCTCCACCTACACATAGGGTGGGCCTGCGTGCATAAAACAGGATGCTGGCCCAGGGTGAAACCAAGAAACTCTTTTCCCCATCTGATGACTAATACTTGTCTCTGCTTTCAGAAGAGGAAAGCACCACATACAAACCTCACCAATGCATTTTCTTTTGCTTGTTTTAAAGAAGGGCGTAAAATTGTGTGTGTGTGTGTGTCTGTGTGTGTCTGTGTGTGTGTTTAATGATGGAGAAATCCTGAAATGAACATCCACAGGAAAGCCCTGACAATGTTCTGTGGATGCTTTTGCATGGGGAATTGAAACAAGTTGGCAGGAAGAAGAATTCTTTCTGCATAACTCAAAGCAGACATTTTACTGGGGGGAAAAAGCAAATCAGAAATTTGCTGTCAGTCCGCAAAATCTCATTAGTTACAAAAAGTAATATATTAGGCCTTTGCATTAAATCCAGATAGAGCCTGTATCTTTTTTTTCTCTCAGTGATATTCCTAAAATGGATCTTTGAGCATGCAACAGGAGTAGCTCTTCATAAAAGATGCAGGTCTTGGTAGTGGTGGCCTGTGACTATATGACATGTTATTAGACTCTATTCTGGCTTCTCTGCAACTCCAAGGGTAAATGAAAGAATAATAATTCAGAATAATTCGGTGATTCATTTGATAATGAGGATAATCTCTAACTAAGGATTGCCTGATAAATGGGTAAGCCCAGATAGAATCTGTCTTTCCACATGAATTCTTGATAAAGGCTCATGAGGACAATGATAAGCTTGTTAGTGTGAGAGTGTTTCATGGGTACCAGGTACTATGCAGGGCATCCTGCTGGTCTAGCTCACCATTAGAGTTCTATAGATTTCAAATGGTATGAGTACTGTGATCCAAATATTTATGAAGTTAAAATATAAACTTTTAAAGAAAGGTATTTATTGAACAATTTCAGTTTTTCTGGGTAAGAGTTTATGTAGGATTTGTTTCCTATGTTTCAAACTACTAAATCTGTAATTATTTTTAAAGTATTTATTGAAGCAATATAGAAATCATATTTTAATTAACTTGCAGGGTGATTTTTTTGGCCAATCATGTTTGTGAAATAGAAGAGTAAATTATTTTAACGTATAAATATATCTGAAATCCATTCATTCAAATTTAATATTGAGTGCCTATAACATGCACAGTAGTTTTTCAATACATAAGTGAATTTCTATCCAACAGTCAATCCTCCCAGCCTATATTCATGTTTACTTTGGTATTTCTTCTTCCTTTTCTTGCAGCCAAAGATTGAGGAAAAATAATTTCAGAAATAGAGGTCACATTAAAAACATGCAGAAGCATGAAAATTGTTACCATATTTCAGTTGCAACTATACTTTTGCCCCCTGTAAGGAAACAAGGCCTTCTGTATTTTTGTTGCATCTTTGACTATTTGAGTAAGTGTTCTGTCCCTCCCTCCTCCTCCTTTCCAATATACTCTGTCTGGGGACCATTACTCTTTTGGCTGGAAGTTGTGAACAATAAGCGAGGTCAGCCACAGACCTCAATGAAGAACAGACTCAATTATAACCAGGGCTTAAATATACAGCTTTTATATCTGGCTTCTTATTTTCTGACATTAAAATATGTGAAAACAAATACGTTGTTTGCAAAATTACTGACTATGCGCTCTTGAGGGCAGAGACCATGTCTAACTCAATCTTGTGCCCATTACCCAGCAGAAAATAGAAACCCAGCAATGTCTGCTGGGTGAGGAAAGAGCTGAGATGGGTGTCCACTGTATCATTTAGCCCAGGATTAAGTGACAGGCTGAGAGAGGAAATGTAATAGAGAATAGGTTTCAAGGTTTCTAAGGCAGTGTTTTTTCAAAAATATTGACCTATATTTATAGTAAAAAAAATTATTTACATCACAAACCACACACATACACACATACTAGTTGAAACCAACCAAATTTCTTTGTGAACCACTGGGATGCCACCCACATATACAAATCATTGTAGAAAATATGGAACCAATAAAGGGAAAATGGAAAGGACCAAAATTGCTGGTACCCAGGAAAGCACCAGCAATTACTACTGAATTACTACTGTTAAAATGGCTCATTATTTACTTCTTATAGCCTTTAATGGTATTTTGTTATTAGTTCTTAGTAAGTTAATTCTTTCAGACAAGAAACTTTCTACAATACTTACTATGTATCAGCACTGAGTTAAGCACATAAAGATACAAAAAATGAAAAATACACTAAAAGTATCTTTCTTCCTGATATCTCTTCTTAGATACCTCTCAGACATATAAGATTTAAGCTATCTCAAATTATACTTTCAGACTTTCCCAAAATTTAGACTTCTTTCACTTTTCTCTATAATATATTTTTAATATTTGTAAGCCATATATTTGATAGGAGTTAATATCCAAAATATATAAAAGGCCTAGACAACTCAATAACAAGAAAACAAAAAAGTTAATTAAAAAATGGACAAGAAAAAAAATTTTAAAAAATGGGCAAGAGACCCGGGGTGGATAGACATTTCTCAAAAGAAGACATGCAAATAGACAACAGATATATGCACAATGCTCAACATTGCTAATTATTAGGGAAAAGCAAATTAAAACCATAATGTGATATCATCTCACACCTGTCAGATAAATTTTTCAAAAAGATGAAAGATAACAAGTGTCAGTCAGGATGTGGAGAAAAGGGAACCCTTGTACATTATTGGCAAGAATATAAGTTACGATAGTCATTATGGAAAACACTATGGAGGGTCCTCAAAAAACTAAAAAAATAGAATTACCATATGATCCAGCAATCTCACTTCTGGGTATTTACCCAAAAGATTTGAAATCAACTTGTTAAAGAGATGTCTGCACCTCCATGTTCATTGTAGTACTATTCACAATAGCCAAAGTATGGAATCAATCTAAGTGTTCATCAACAGATGGATAAAGAAATATGGTATATACATTCAATGGAATACTATTCGGCCTTAAAAAAGAAGGAAACTCTCATTTGTGATGGAATCAGAAAACATTATACTAAGTGAAATGAGTTGGGCATGTAAAGACAAATATTGCATGCACTCACTTACATGCGGAATCTAAAACAATCAAACTCATAGAAGCACAAAGCAGAATGGTGGTTACAGAGACTGGGGGGTAGGAAGAATGGAAAGATGATGGTTGCTATTGTTTGAATGTCTCCTCCAAAACTCATGCTGAAACGTAATCCCCAGTGTGGCAATATGATAGGTGAGACCTTTAAGAGGTGACCAGATAGGGCTTTGCATTCATGGATTAATGGATTAACAGATTAGTAAGTCATCACAGGAGGGGAACTTGTAGCTTTATAAAAAGAGGAGGAGGGACCTGAGCTGGCATACTTGTCCCCTTGTCATGTGATTCCCTGTGCTACCTCAGGACTCTGCGTGGAGCCACATCAGGAAGAAGACTCCCACCAGATGGTCCCCTTGACCTGAGACTTCTCAGTCTCCTTAACTATAAAAAATAAATTCTTTTTTTGGTAAATTATCCAATTTCAGGTATTCTGTTATAAGCAACAGAAAACAGACTAAGACAATAGTCAAAAGGTAGAAAATCTCAGTTTAAAAGGAAAAATACATTTTTTCTTTTTTTAAATTTGCACAGTATAGTGACTATAGTTAATAATAGAGAACTGTACATTTCAGAATTATAAAGAATAAATTTCAAATGTTCTCACCACAAAAAATGTTAAATGTTTGAGGTACTGGATATGTTAACTAGCTTGATTTAATTATTCCACATTGTATTCATAAATTATAACACCACTTTTTACCCCATACATGTATTCAATTATAAATGTCAATTTACAAAAAAAAAGGAATGAAACTATATAACATAAAAAAAGGAAAAAAAAGATATTTTTATTCAGTTTCTCAAGCCAGAACTATGAGATTCACTCCTGATAGCTGCTTCTTCATCCCTCACATCTCACAAGGGCACCGATCTGCCAAATTCTTCCTTCTAAATATTTCTTGAATCTACGTGCTCTCCCCATTGCCACCTGGATACCCCCAGTGGCCTCCTAACTGGTCTCATTTCCATGTTTGCCTGCCTTCATCCTAATTCATTCTTCACTTGGCAGCCAGACAGTATTTTTTAAAAGAACTTAAAATTGTGTCACTCTCCTCTTTAAAGCCTTAATGACTATTTCCTATGAAGCAAAACTGCAAACTCCTTCTTAACAAGGACTTGCCAGCCAGCAGATGTGGCCTCTTCGGGCTTCTCCTCTCTCCCACTCTCAGTGCTACAGGCACCCGGGCCTTCTTCATTACTGCCTTAGGGTTTTTGCACCCTCTGCCTGAATATTTTCCCTTGCTGTTTTCAGTTGGATCTTCTTTTTCTTTCATTCATCTCCAAACACTCAGCCTACAGTATTTTCCTAATTCTCTCTGATTTAAAGCAATTAACCTAACTCAAAATTGTGCACATATTTGTTTGCTTGTTTGAGTTTTACTTAATGCCCGTCTCCCCCATTCAAATGTAAATTATATGAGGCCAGGCAGTTATAACTATTTTGTTCACCAAGGTCAATCCAATCACTGATTTTGTACATAATAGACCTCTGAATATTTATGGAATGCATGAAAATGAAACATTTCCTCAACTTTAGTCATTGAATATCATTTGATGATTTAGCCAAAGCTATGTACCACCTGTACTATAAACCTCATCATTTTCTCTAAGCTGACTGTAAATCAAGTTTAAAAAAAATAATGTAGCTCTGTCCCAAGCACAGTGTTGGGGGAGTTACAAGTTAGTAGTCTAATTTTCTTTTTTAATGCACATTAAAATAAATGTATATGTAATAAAACAAATTTTTATCCATTATATACAATTTTCTTGTGGTAAATAAATGAGCAAGAACCTTTTAATGAATGAGACCTGCCTTCCACTAGGTGTAGAGCAAGCCTTGGACTATTAGAACTGACACTGATTCCATTGGTGACTGTGAACAAATCATTTAAGCTTTTGGGCTTCCATTTCTTCATTTGCACTATGGAGATTAATTTTAGCTCTTCTGTGCAGTTCACATGAAGATTCAATAAGCGGAGTGAAAATCATCTTTTTACATAAATATGATATTTTATTTTAAAAATCATTTATTTTAGAAATGATTACTACTGCTGTTTGTTTCTTAGGGTGTTCAGTCATATTGACCCCTTACATGACATAACAAAGAAGAAAAATGTATATTAGCCTCCATCACGGTCATGAGGACTAGTATAATGGGACAGTGCAAATATCCTTTGACCACTGATTTACCTTCTTTTCTTCCCTTACTTAATTAAATTTACATTTAACTTTCAGTAATCATATTCCACTTAGAGAAAAACCTCCTCATATTGTGCACACCCATGTTCATAGCAGAGCTAAGAGGTGGAAGCAACTCATGTGTCCACTAATGGATAAATGGAGAAGATAAATGTGGTATGTCCATACAATGGAGTATTATTCACCTTTAATAAAGAAGGAAGTTCTGACACATGGTACAATATGAATGAACCTTGAAGACATTATGCTAAACCAGGCATGACAAGACAAATACTGTATGATTCCATTTATATGAAGTATCCAGAGTTGTCAAATTCATAGAAACAGAAAATAGAACAGTGGTCATCAGGGGCTGGGGTGCAGGAAAAATCGGGCGTTGTCATTTAACGGATATAGAGCTTCAGTTTTGCAAGATGAAAAAGTCATGAACATTAGTTGCACCACAAAGTGAATATATTTAACACTACTGAATCATACACTTAGACATAGTTAAAATGGCAATTTTATGTTACATATTTTTACCATAATAAAAAAAAGTTAAAGCCTGCTCATAAATGTGTTTCTAGTATTTTCATGTTCTGATGTTGAATATTGCTGAGAACAGAAATTTTAAAAATAATAGTAATAATAATAGCTAAATTTTATGTACACTTCAGTCTGTGCCAGGTAATAAGTATTTTATATTTACTATCCCATGTAATCAGTACTACAGCTTTATAAGATAAATACTATCATTTACGAGGATTTTACAAAGAGAAAATAGAGGTACAGCAGTGTTATGTAACTCGTGCAAGATTACACAGCTAGCAAGCAGTGGAACCAGGACATGATCCCAGGCAGTCTGGTTTGGTTCTGTACTTTTTCTTAATTTTTATTTATTTATTTATTTATTTTTATTTATTTATTTATTTTTTATTATACTTTAAGTTCTAGGGTACATGTGCATAATGTGCAGGTTTGTTACATATGTATACTTGTGCCATGTTGGTGTGCTGCACCCATCAACTCGTCATTTACATCAGGTATAACTCCCAATGCAATCCCTTCCCCCTCCACCCTCCCCGTGATAGGTCCCGGTGTGTGATGTTCCCCTTCCTGAGTCCACCACTAGGTATGTCGCTCAGCAAACTAGCGGTAGGTTCTCTGGAGAGGAATTGAGCTTTCACTAATTAGTTTTAATTAGTAAGATTTTAGAAAAGTCTCTCCACACTTTGATCTCTGTTGAATATGTATTAACTTCCCTCTTATTTTCCATGTTTCCTTCTTTCATCCTCCAAAGAAAAGACATGGTCACTTAACCATATACATCTTTTCTTTTCTTTTTTTTTTTTTTTTTTTTTTGAGATGGAGTCTTGCTCTGTCACCCAGGCTGGAGTGCTGTGGAGCAATCTCGGCTCACTGCAAGCTCTGGTTCCCGGGTTCACACCATTCTCCTGCCTCAGCCTCCCAAGAAGCTGGGACTACAGGCGCCCGCCACCTTGCCCGCTAATTTTTTTGTATCTTTTAGTAGAGACGGGGTTTCACCATGTTAGCCAGGATGGTCTTGATCTCCTGACCTCATGATCCACCAGCCTCGGCCTTCCAAAGTGCTGGGATTACAGGCATGAGCCACCGTACCTGGCCTGACCATATATGTCTTAACCCTAAGAATTAAAAAACCCTGTTGACCCAAATATGTGGGCAAAAGCCGCTCATCAAAGTGGCTTAAAGACTCCAACTGAAATTATTTGGTCTCTTCATCATCTGCAAATATACCTTCATCGTTTCTGCCTGAGTAGAAGGAAAAGTAATAAACATATCATAGAACTACTGAGAGATTTAAGGCTTAATTCTAATTAACTAGCAGTAGCTTATACTGAAGACATGTTAAACCACAACAGTCACTTCCAGAATTTAAACTTTTATTCTCAGCTTTTGTGTGATGCAAGTAGAAAAAACAGGCTTCTGAGTCAACAAGTTACCTAACCAGTCTGATTCCAATTTCATCATTCATATCTGAAAGGTTGTTAAGATGGCTAGGTTAGCCAGGTGCAGTGGTTTACACCTGTAATCCCAGTACTTAGGCTGCCAGGGGCGGGAGGATAGCTTGAGCCCCAGGAGTTCGAGACTTATCTGGGCAACATAGCAAGACCCTGTTCCCCACAAAAAGAAAAAAGTAAGCCAAAAAAGAGAGTAGATTAGGTTAGTAGTTATATATGAACTACCCAGCACACAAGACTTGGAATACATGTGTTCAATAAGTGGTAACTTTTATTATCATCATATGTAATTACTGAGTTTTCATAGTTTTAAATACAGAAATAGAATGATACAGTCTTCCTGATTCCTTTCCCAGCACCCCTCCAATCCTGGTGTCTGTATATGGTGTTAAGAGGTTTCAGAAACCACCCCAGCCCAGACCTGGAGGAGAAGCTGTGATGACTTCTCCTCATGAGCTGAACCTCACTTTGTTCTTGTGGCTGGCCCTCCACTGAGGTCTGTGTCCTGGAATTCCTGATGAGATTCCTGCCTTGTCCACTGCCTGCAGGTCCTAGCCAGCAACCCAGTCCTTGTGTGGCATGGGCTTCCTGCTGCTGGATCCCAGGCTCCACTGTATCACCACCACACCTCCCCAGTGTCTACCTCCTCTCTCCTGGACTGCTAACTATTTGCCATATGGGCTTGGCCAGCTGCCTGTCTCCCAGGGTGGAAGAGAGCTGGGGCATGATTTGGATTGTTTTTGAATGCCTTTACTTGAGTTCTGCTTTTCTTGAAAATAGAACTCCAGGTTTCTGATCTGGGAGGCAAACATATTCACACCCTGGGAGCCCATTCCTAAAGCAATGGAGCCCTGACCTTCTGCCCCTCAGTGACTAGCTTGAACTTGACTTTCTCTGCTGGGCTGCTCTGGAGCCCTCCAGAAATGTCGGGGCCCATGGCTGTTAACACATCTGACTGCTCTTTTCCCCATCTTGACAAAAGTCATTCATTTGCAACTCTTCATAGCCCTTTGTAACTGTTTCTAGCATTACTATTTCTCCTCTTCTTTCCTTCTTCGGGTAAGAAATGCCTCCAAAACCCAGATTTTGGCACAAGAACTCCTAGATTGTTTTTATAGTCCCAACATAGCACTTCTTTGTTACAGCTTGATATTCCTAAATTTTGTTCCAAGTCTCATTATTTTACATTTATAAATATCAGGTTGTATTAATTGGTTCCAGCTTTAAAAAATGTTCCATCAGGGGTTATTTCTGCTATTTTGATAGTAGTTTCTAAACGTGAAGTACCGAGGCCCTGATGTGGGCCACGTTCTGCAGGCATCCCTGAAGGACTGATGTGGAACGGAAAGATCCACAGATTCTGAGCCTTGCTGTATTCTTTGAAGACTGCACTGGCCATAGTAGCTTCAAAGAATTTCAACAAGTTCCTAAGACATGACCTTGCCTTTCCGAAAATCACGTCGGCCAGGCTTGCCTTAATCAAGCTGTGCTTTTCTAAGCATCCTTTTACTTGATCTCCTGCAGCAGTTTTTAATACTTTCCCTGCAAGTGAAGTTAAACTAACTGGCCTGTAATTTCCTGGTGTGTCCCTAAGCTCTATGAAATAACGGCATTAGGTTGGCTAGTTTCCAATTCTTCCAGAATTTTTTTGTTTTGTTTTAAAACGCAGGATTGAAAAGGCCAGAGAATGCTTCCTGTCTCCCTTTTCCTTCGTTTCTTCCATGACATACTGCTCTCTCTGTTCCCAGTAGAGCTGCCATTTTAATAACTTCAAACCTCTTAAATGTTTTCACATATTATTTGTACTTATCTCTGAAGCATGAGTTTTCCATTTTTCATTTTGACAAGGGCCACCCCCAATATAACAGCTTACAATTCTATTGAATTGACTATTACTTCAAGGCACTGTTTAAAAAATGAGTTTCATATCAGGAATCTGAAAAAGAGTGGCAAACTAGATTGTAATTAAGCCTGTGTTCTCACTTGTGAATTACTAATAAATACATGTTGGAAAAGACCTGAGAAAAATGTCTATACATCCAGGAAACAGAAGTCAAAAAATGGAACTACTATATCTGGGCATACTAATCTGATGCACTAGCATAGTGTCTTAAAAGCATGGTGAAATGCATTCGATCTGAAGATCTAATTTGCATCCTACATTTTATTAAACTGCATTTGGTCCATTATTTTCAAATCTAATATCAGAAAAATCTTTCCACATTTGATGGTCTCCCAGTTACAACAGAAAGGCCCATAGAAATATTTTAAGATATATTTGTTAAAAAGTTATTTTAAACATTATTTTCTTAAAATATGAGAATTTTTTTTTACTGATAGGAGTAAAAAAGAAAATAATTATTTGCATTCATAAAATTGCACCATATCACATAATGTTTAGGATAGTTCAAGTTCTTTATTGTATAGAAACTTGGAAAATTGTTTTGAAATAAGCGAGTCATCAACTAGAGCATAAGAACTTTTATTCTTTATAGACGATTTTTGTTTCAGTAAGCTTTTCATTTTTTTATTTTGTGATGACCTAATGCGTCTTTTATAAATAAGTCACAGGCACATAAATCACGGCCCATTTGTGTGGATGAAAGCTCATTTCCTGGTAGGCAGGCATGGTGATCACCATCATGAAATGAAAAGAAACATGAAGTGGAATTTAAAAACTTTTAGGATGGTTGGTTCTGATTTCAGATAAATTGGATAAGTAAACCCCTATCAACTAGTAGCTTTTTCTTTCTGATTTATCAAAGTGATAATGTCAAACCTAAAATTTACACATTTATCCCGTAAAGTTCACTTACTGTGTATCAGATTTAGTCACAAGTGGGAGAACCTTTGCATTTATGGTACACACAGAACTCTCTCATTGAGAACATTTCAGTTGGTTTTGAATGACTACTGATATTTTCCTTTTTAATTTTGGTCAGGACTGACTATACCTGTAAATAAACAGGTCAGATTTTCTATGTGGGCCATATTATCTGTGCATAGCTAGCAAGTTTACTTAAGTTCAGGCATGAATCTAAAGCATGTACTTTCTCCAGTGTTTGAAATTTTTCCTCACAGGTTTCCATCTTTAGGATTTTAAAGTTGCAATTAAAATAAGTATGGAATTCATCTTTCCTATTTAGCATATATTATACCATATAACTACAAATTTAGTACACATTAATTCAGTCTTCTCCCATTCCTATGGCTTTGCTTGAGCTATTCCCTTTTCTTAGAATGCCCTCTTCCACATTTGAAAGTCAAGATCTACCCATCCAAGAGTAGACAGCTTTGAGACCAGTGAAAGACTACTTGGTTGGTGATAAAGTAGAAAAACTTGGTGCTATAGGTTTACCTTTAGTTAAATCCAAATTCTTCATTTTGCTAGTAAGCAGACTTCCTACCTTCTCTATGCCTTCATTTCCCCATGCGTACAATGGGGATTTTATATTTCCTTTTAGAATTGTGATGTGGGCTAATTGATGTAATATATGTAAAAGATCAAAATTATCAGGTCCTTTCCTTTCAAACGCCAATGTTTCCACAAAAATGTCTCTGGGTCTCACTCCTCCCTGCCAACTACCCCAACTACTGATAATCTCATCTTCCTTTGAATTCTTATACACTTTACCTGTCCCTCAAGAACTTCACTATTTTCTGCATTGTGTTATTCACTCATTCAGCAACTATTTATTGAATGCCTACCATGTGCCAGGCTTATATCCACATACATTTTGTTCTTTTTTTCCTCTAGCTTATTCTTAAGCTTCTTGAGGTTAGGTCTTTGTAATATTAATATTCCTTCCTCTCGCTTCATTGTCTGATAGTGCCTGGCACTAGTGCTTGAACAAGTATGTATTTGTTAATATTTGGTAAAACCGGCTACTATATAATGCATACAATAAGTGTATAATTTCAAATGTGTCCACATCCTCAAATAGGATTCACATGTGGGAAATGGTGCTCATATGCCAGTACATGGGGTCATCCTCATCCTCATTATTAAATAATAATAATGATGACGATGATAATAAAGCAATAGACAACATTCCTGAGAATATACACAAAAAAGAATATTCTGTTCTCATTCCTGCATGAGTTCTTGAAGTAGTTCCTACTAGAGCAAAACATGGTTTCCAAAAAGAGAATGTGAATGAACAAATGAGCTGCAGCTAAGTCTCTATGGAATTACATTAGCACAAATATAAGGAGTTTTTCAAATAACTATGGTTTATAAATAAGGACTTTCATATACACAATGCCATGGCTAGATGAAATTCTAAGGTTTCAGGGGAAATTACACAATCTCATAATGAGGCTGTGTGTACACAACACCAAGCCATCCAAATGAAAACTTGAGCAAATCACTTAGGAATGTGGTCTTTGCTAGCCCAGACATTTCGAGTCATTATTGGAAATATGTAATGTGGCTCTGACACTATTTTACTACTCGTGGATGAAGTACACTATAGAGAAGTCTCACTTTAATTTGCTGCTTCTAATCAACCACAGGCTAGGAAACCAGAAAGCCAAATTGGTCAAAACTGTGTTTAAAATAAGAATAGGCTCTGATTTAAGGCTGAGAGTACCCTACAAACAGAAGTAAATATAGGTGTTTAAGTGCATGGCTATTATATTTTTAGTTCCTTATCTCCAAAATGGAGGTTTCTAAAAAGTTACCATGTAACATAAGGAATCTGTCAGATTACCTTTTCTCCCACAGTGCAGAGTTTCCTTTGAGAAATGGGATGTAGTGACTTTCGCTCCTCAGGAGTTTACCTCTCTCAAGTGTCCTAGTGTCTCCAGAGTTGGTTCCTTCCAGTGGGTTCTTGGTCTTGCTGACTTCAAAGAATGAAGTTGCAGACCTCCGCATGAGTGTTACACCTCTTAAAGTTGGTGCAGACCCAAAGAGTGAGCATCAGCAAGTTTTATTATGAAGAGCAAAACAACACAGCCTCCGCAGCACCTAAGACTACACCAGTGGACTGAGAGCTGCTGCCTCAGGTCGCCGGCCAGCTTTTATTCCCTTATTTGGCCCCACCCACATCCTGCTGATTGGTCCATTTTACAGAGCAGTGATTGGTCTATTTTACAGAGTGCTGATTGGTCCATTTTTACAGAATGCTGATTGGTACATTTACAATCCTCTAGCTAGATAGAAAAGTTCTCCAAGACCCCACTCCACCCAGAAGCCCAGCCAGCTTCACCTCTCACTAGTTGCTACAGACCATGCAAGATTCTACACAAAAATAGATTCATGAGCACACTGTCCACATGTCTCAAAGGTCCAGAAGTCCCAAAAGACTTTCTGGGCCTATTCCATGGCCACCACTCACAACTCCATGCAGCTCTGCAGGCGTTGCCAGTGACTTTTCAATTCACTTGGGATGAAGTACCAGGTAGCAGAGTGCTTGAGGAGGTCCTAAGTGTGAAGGGACTGAGTTGGGAAATATGCCCCTCTTCTCCAGATGTGCAACCTGTCCTTGGCTGATGCTGACAACGAGCCTGAATTTGTTTTATGGTCTTTATAATTTTTGCTTCAGTGACTGGCATTAATGAATGAATGGTGCACCTGAGGTTCAGTCTCCATGGCACTCCACCCACCTTCTCTTTTCTTCTGGAACCATTCAGAAGAGGGTATGTGAGCGAGTGTAGGAGGCTTATTGCCCAAATACTCCACTGGAAGAATGTGATAGAGCCAGATGTGAAATGGACCTCCCCTGAGTGAAGAATATGCAACCAAGAATCGCAGCACATATTGGAGAGGAATGACTTTCTAACTTAACTCTGGGTTTGTAATCTTGTGCTATCCCACATCCAAGTCAGAATGCCTGTCCAGCCTAGACATCAAAACTGGCCTGCTATCTTTTCTGATTTTTACTGAGTATCTGTGAAGAAGAAAGAATCTTTTGGGGGGTTAATTGATCCCAGGCCTGAGAATTGGATATGGATTTCTATAGCCACTCGGAAGAAAAATTCCAATATTTTAAATCCACGTATCACATAATGTTTCAAGTGGAGCACACACATTTGGAACATTATAAAAAAGAGACAAAGTATATTATTTGACTGCAACAGCACAGATAACTTTGCTGTGATGGTGAGCGCAGTGTAGCAAGAGTTAATGCTATAAAATTCACAGCACTGTCTATTGTGAATAAATCCAATGAAACCTGTTCAGATAGTACTCAAGCAATACTAAACAGACCATAGGTAATCACCCAAGACCTGAGACACATAAAAACTTTATTAGTCATCACTGAAATAAAGTGCAAATAAGTTCGTCTTAGAAAGATCCAAAACTCTTTATGTTTTAGGTCAGCTGCGCCATAAAACAGTGCCTGACAAATTTTAAGTGATATTCTAATTAATCACTGGATTTTTATAGTTTCTTGAAAGTTGTAAGTTAGATATTAACAAGGCAGGGTGAGAGGAAATCCCCTCATATGGAGAATGAGTCCTACGTCCTTTGCACAAGCCCACTGGGTCAGCCAAGCCAGACTTTATACTAAGCAGCTGTTGGAAATGGAACGGACCATTAATCCGAAGAGTATCATTATTTTCATATCGATTAAAGTGGGACGTAAACCGTGCACCAAGTTCACAAACTGATGGAAAAATCATTCCAGCTGTGCCTCTGTCTGATACAAGAAACACTTTCTGGTGCATTTTTACATTGTGTTTTTCGAGAAACTCACGCTTTGTAATATACTGATCATATGACTCTCCTTAATGCTATCACATACTCAGCAATCATCATGACCCAACATTTTGGGTGTATTGATGTTTCTGATTCATATTTTTCAATTATGTCAATTAGATGCAATGATGGTATCAACAATCTAGGAAATTGTATTTGTAAAGGGAAATTTTGAAATTTCAAAATTTTAAAAGGAGGCAGACTTTTTTGTATTCACTGTCAGGAACAAATATCTCCAATGAGGAGCAGGCATTTATTTTCAAGGAATGAAATTTAAAAATGGCTATCACATTACTTCAATTCTTTTTTCTAAAAACACAAAAATCTCTTCTATAAACACTTTCACTTACCTCATAATATAAAGGAACATTACCACCTACGGGTTTTTTTGCCTTTTTAGATGAAGCAGATCCAACAAGTGTATTTATTTCATTAATCTGTAAGAAAATTAAATTTTCTTATGATGAAAAAAAGCCTTATTTGAAGAATATTTAGATATATGTAACTTTCAAATATCTAGGTGATCTAAGGGTTGGGGAAACCAGCAAGAAAGAGGTACCCATGAATTAGGTAAAATATTTATAGTCACTTTGTAAGCTGTCAGTAATTGTATGGGTATGTGCCATCTGACAGATCTTTTCTATATTATTGCTCTCCTCTGACCTCTGACAGTTATGATTCTCTGTAGCCTTCATTTTACAATTAGTCATGTACCTCCCTAGAATCTTAAATAGTCCAGTCTTTTATAATTATTTAACTTGAATTAAATATTTTGCCTGGTATGACCTCAGAAATCTTTGAGAAATAAATTAATATTGAATTAACAAAATTAATAAACAAAAACAAATTCTTCCAGATTGAACAACTCAAATTTATTCTGGCTAAATAGTTACTTAAAATAATCCATCAAAATTTACAAAACAGTCCAAGAATAAGATTATTTTATAATTCTATTCTCTTATTTTAAGTAAAAAAGTCTTCAGGGGGTTTTGAGGTAGGAAGGGACAGATACCTGCTGGAAAATGTCTTGCCATGATACCATACTGAAGAGTTTACGCTGAGGGACCTGGACAGCCAGGGTAAGGGCTTGGATGAGAAGATCATCTTCAATCTGGTTCCCAACCACAAAAGCTATGGAGGCCTTCCAATCGTTCTATTAAAAATCAGACGGAATTAGATTTTAAAGATGCCTGAATAGGTCATTTCGTGTCAAATATTTCCACTGAGAAACAGAATAACTTTCCTGTAAAATCTTACTTGAAAGACAGAGGTGACCTTGTAATGTATGTGGTTTCCTGACTGAAGTAGCCGCAAGGCGGCAGTATTGTGCCAAATTTCATGCAACTTGACCAAGACACAATTTTCTTGAGAAACTAGTCCTTTTATTTTGAGGAAGATGATTTTTAAAAACGACACTTTCACTAGACTGTTGTCTAAGAATAATCCAGTGTTGGAAAGCAATCGTTCATTCCTATGTCACAAATATACATTAAGATGTAGTCTCAAAAAACAAGAACCTTTATTTTGTTCTCTAGTATATCCCAAGACTCTAAATAGTGGTAGGAATATAGAAGCAGCTGAAAAAAACTTTTAAATGTTGGGTCATATTGGATGAGCTGCCAAATGAGAACAGAACCACATCTTTTTCTCTTAATGTAACACAAGAATCTCATTGCTAATTCACAAGTGTGTCCTTTCCACTCCCAAGAAATGGGCAAAAATATTACACTTGGACATGAAATTTCGCATCAAATAATTAAACAAAAAAAAGTTACTAAAGAATTACATTCAGTACCTTTTTCTCTTTGTTGATTGTCATTATAATTTCTGTTGGGAGATTAAGAGTGGCGCTCACTGGATTACCTCACGTTACCCACTGTGAGGTGCTGAGGAAGGAGCTACTCACACAAATCAGTATTCCTGCTTTCGAACACTAACAATTTTAGGCGGAGATGAAACCAACAAACACAATAAAGACATCAGAAAAGAGAGGGAATAGTAAGGGAGGGCACTCTAGTCATGTGACCTGTCTGGGCCTTAGTTTCCCCATTCATAAAATAAAGGGGTTGGACAGGGCAATACTTAAGCATCTCTCTAGCTCCTCTCTAGAGGTCTGATTCAAATATAGTAAAACGGTCTCCTGGTGGATACCAAAACAATGTCTAAGATTTGAAAAAGTCACACAAATTTAATAAAATGCATCATTTTATGTGGTTCCTCTGGTTTCTGCCCAGTTTATAATCAGGTTGATGACAGAACTAGGGTACAGGGTGGGAGAAAATAGTGTAAATT
>NW_012113586.1:2310102-2311732 GCF_000951035.1 Colobus angolensis palliatus | reverse complement strand
GGGACCCACTTGAGCAGGCAGTCTGTCCCTTCTCAGATCTCAACCTCCGTGTTGGGAGATCCACTGCTCTCTTCAAAGTTGTCAGACAGAGTCGTTCGCGCCTGCACAAGTCTCTGCTGCTTCCCCTGTTCGTGTAAATTCTTTCTTACCATCAAAAAGCAATTGTCCTTAAATCCTTCTTTTAGTTCCATGGAAGTCTACTAACTACCTAAC
The DNA here is from genome assembly GCF_000951035.1 of Colobus angolensis palliatus. NCBI lineage: Eukaryota > Metazoa > Chordata > Mammalia > Primates > Cercopithecidae > Colobus > Colobus angolensis. The sequence goes on along the minus strand of NW_012113586.1, from coordinate 2,311,519 downwards.
AAGACTCATCCAATTCTTAAGGCTATCACCAAAGCAAAACACACATATAAAAGCATAAAAATGTGTATTTTACTTGCAAAGTGTGTGTGTGCATGGATGCATGCAGGTAGGTGTGACTTTGTGTGGTTTCCTCTCTTACAATGAGTTGAAAACGTTCTTTGTGTCTCTAAATTCACCAGGGGAAGACTGACCATTTATTTTTTTAAACATTCTGACTTTTAAAAGTAGATATGATATGTATAATGCATTCCTTAGAAATAAATATCCTTGATCTCAAAATGACCTTTCCTGAATTAGAAGCTTTTTTTTCTCTTGTCTGTTTTCTCAGTCAAAGCTGCAACTGTAGTCATCACTAAAGGGGAAAAATCTCTTTCATTTCACAATAAAGTACACACAGTTAAGGGATAGGCAATACCTTGAAGTTCCTGGTGGCTACACCTTCCAAGACTGAAGATTTTGATTACCACCTTTACCCCCTTATCCCGCTCTCCATTGCAAGTTTCCTTGCCAATATTTGAAAGTGAATGGTGACAAGAAAAGACTGTCTTTCTGCTCTTTGGAGGGCAATAGAGAAAGAGTGTATTGTAGTCCATTATCCATCTATCCATTAGTATTTAGTGTCAAGGCAGGCCAGAAAGAAGAGAAGAGGGGCAAGAGGGAACTACCAATTATTGTGAATCTGCCATATGTCAGGCATATGTTATCTCATAGAATCCCTAAGTTACCCTACAAAATAGGTTCACTATTATCTTAACAGATGGAAAGACAAAGGTCCAAAAAAGTTAAATGACTTGTTCAAGGTCATTTTGGCAGAACCTCATGGAGACCACAGACATGGCTTACAACTTTGTGCTCATTTCAGAACAGTTTTGGGAATAAGTCTTTGGGCTCAGAATGTCTTTCCATAATCCTTAAATTGCACCTAATAGACTATTTGACCATAATAAAACTATCAGGCAAAGATTTATCTCAAATGTATATATGTGTATAGAGCCTTCAAAAATAGATTAGGTAGGCTGGGTGCAGTGGCTCATGCCTGTAATCCTAGCACTGTGGGAGGCCGAGGTGGGCAGATCATGAGGTCAGGAGATCGAGACCATTCTGGCTAACATAGTGAAACCCCATCTCTACTAAAAAATACAAAAAGTTAGTCCAGCATGGTGGCAGGTGCCTGTAGTCCCAGCTACTTGGGATGCTGAGGCAGGAGAATGGCATAAACGTGGGAGGCAGAGCTTGCAGTGAGCTGAGATCATGTCACTGCAGTCCAACCTGGGTGACAGAGCGAGACTCTGTCTCAAAAAAAATACAAAAAACTAGCCGGGCGATGAGGCAGGCGCCTGTAGTCCCAGCTACTTGGGAGGCTGAGGCAGGAGAATGGCATAAACGTGGGAGGCAGAGCTTGCAGTGAGCTGAGATC
>NW_012113586.1:2290566-2310052 GCF_000951035.1 Colobus angolensis palliatus | reverse complement strand
CTTGCAGTGAGCTGAGATCATGTCACTGCAGTCCAACCTGGGTGACAGAGCGAGACTCTGTCTCAAAAAAAAAAAAAAAAAAAAGATTAGGGGATTAAATCTTTAAAACATGATATGATTACTTTTTTAAAAATTATAATTTTACAAAGGATCAAAGAGGTTAAAGAAATTTCCCAAGGTTCTTTCTCTCAAGCACAATGCTTTTGTTCCTTCCTTTGCTCCAGGAGACATCTTGACATAAAATTGTTCCTCCAAGTCATGGCACTGTACCAAAACTTGTGGCTCCCTAAAGTCACTCTGAGACAGCGTGCCCAGGTGATAGCAGGTTCAGATTTGTTTAGAGCTCTCTAGGAGAGCTGGGGGTCCAGGCCATGTCTCCCCATTTCAAGGGGTCTTAAGAGTCCAGCTCTGTCCCAGTTTCTCATCTATGCTCTCTTGCCCACCAAATGCATGCTTTAAAATTGGATCTATGCGGCAAAACAGGACTCATAACTTTGTCAGAGTTATGGTTTAGTGTCTAATCACATGGCCAGAGCCTGAGTAAGCATAACAGGGACCAGTCAGACAGTAATAACACAAATTGAGAATGCCTACAGAGAAGGATGCACTCATTGTGAGCTGCAGCAGGGGGCAGTGAGATGCTAGCAAATGCGCATTATTTAACAAATGAAGAACAAGTCATTTCCTCATGTCTAATTGGACAGAATAATTAAATAAGCAATTCTATGCAAATACAATTTCTGAGTGTTTCTCTTAGTATTTCCGGGTAACCAGAGATTCCAAACTTCCACCAACTGGCGGCATTTTTAGAAATAAAAAACTAGAAAAAAAATCAGACACAGATTAGATTTGGCAAAATACAATCAAAAACAACCCTCCACCTGTATCCTATCCCAGTATACAGTTAAATGAAGTCCTTAAATTTAAGTTCACAGGACAGAAAAAGAAATTTAGTATGGAGAAAACAAGGGTTGACCATTGTGGGCCAATGAAAGTATAATGTGTGCAACCCAGTTCACTACAGACTACTAATTACACCCAAACTTCTTAAACTGTCTTAAGAAGTTTAAGTTTAAGATAGTTTAAGAAGTTTGGGTGTAATTAGTAGCATGAGCTGAGAGAAAGAAAAGATTAATAATTTCAGAAAAGCTACACTGGATATATCCAATGGTGAAGGAAGAGGGTCTGGGTCTGTCACACCGAAAGCACCTTAGAAAATCAAGTCAGTTGTCTGTGACCTAGAGGCACGTATTGTATGTGATCATTGCTGAGTCTCGCCCCTTGTAGTGATTGATAAAGCAATTCAAAGGATGGAATGAAGTCATGTATGGACACAATCCATTTCCCTTTATTTACTTTACCAGTCTCACCTAATTTGAGGCCTAGCAGGAGGGCTTCTTAACCCAGACACTTACATAGTAGTCTCCTAAGGCAAGAAAGTATTCATGTAAATGCAGATAAACTGGCTGTCTTACATAAGCCCACTGTCCCAGAGACGCTGGGTAAATTTACAACTGTTTTTCTTTTATATATTGCAAATTCTCCAAATTTTACTTAGGCATTTCATATTCTTAAACAACTGCAAAAGCCTTTTCAAAAGCAAGTGAAAAGTAGCTTTTGGACGATCAGATTGCAATTGCTTCCCTCTATTAGCACAAGTAATCAGCTGATTTAGGGAAAGACAAGGGCAGGACTTGCAAGCCCTCTTCTGCTGCCTCTGCTAGTATGACAGGGTGCGACTCGAGATGACAGTCTCACAGTCCTCTACCCAGAACTAAACAGGGCCTGTTGAGCTCTATGAACCAGTAGTGGTCAGCGCCCTTATTAGGAGAAGACATACAAAGCCCCAGGTAAAATCAATGCAACATTCAAAAAGTCAGGTTTTATTAAGAGCTAGTTAACATTGTACAGATATGCAAACCTGTACTTTATGTCAATACTCTGCTGAGACGATAACCTTTTTGTTAAGTAGATTTACTGTCAAATGGACAGGGATTTGTGAATGTCTTTCTTATACCAGGTTTATCCTTCAGAAAGCGTCTTCGATCTCCATCAGTAAGGAGTGTTGGTATGGGCTTTTGGCCAGCAGAAGAAATATTTTTATTACATAGAACTGGTTGCTACAATCATATTTGTGTGACTCTAACTGTAAAATAGGTTGAAAATATATGTTAAAAATGGGCATACGTTGTTACATAATAAACGAGAATACTATTAATGGCCATGCTATGCACTAATCTCTTTACTGTCTTTACTAAACAAGTACTTATTATGATAGACTCTAATTATATATCTCTCACAATTTATTATAAGTGCTGTAGTTTCACTTAATTAGATTATACTGTTACAATAATCCTTATTTAGGAATTGGACCATGTATGTGGCTGTCATGTTTTCTACGCTTTTGCACTTTGTGGTGCCTGGTAGTGAATGGGAAATGCAGCAGGGCTCTATACATAAATATCTGTTGACTGATATTTTAAAGCAACAGGGATTACATCTGGATCCTGAGAGGGTTTTGACCCCCAAATCATAAACTGCTAGAAGGTAGCATGTCTGGAAACTGCAGGGTATTCAGCCCATGGCCCTGGAGTCCTTTAGGAAGAGAACACACTATATCTGATCGAACATGGTCCATACCGGGGGTCAGTAACAATGGTTTGGGAATTGGGCCTTGAGGCCATTCCTCTGCTTAGACACATTTCCCAGGAGTGACTTAGACATGCAACTAGATGCTAGGGGAAGGAGGATGCTCCTGCAGATAGGAGAAAAAAGCCAAAGACTCACATCCAAACCTGCATTGCCTATAAAACCATTCCTCCCCTCTCTCTCCTTCCTACTTTCTCATCTCCTATCAGAAGGCATCCTGATGGCCTGCTCCCTCCTCCCTTCCCAACCTACTACCTATAGGCTACAAGTTCTGTGGTTTCTTTCTTTCTTTCTTTCTTTTTTCAGGGTGCCTTACAAATTCTTATGAGTTTGATTTATGGTGGAAGAATATCAGAGTGGGGTGGGGAGAGAAGGGAGGTGATTGAAGTAGCACACAGTGTGTGCTGTCGTGGTCCATAATCTGGGAAAGGACTGTAAACTGACATCTGCCTCCTGCAGCAACTACTGTTTGATTCACCCTAATCTTTTGACCTCTGTCAAGGAATGTGCTGAAGCCGATTGCTCATGGCTTTTCCCAACTCTCTTCGGTGAGATTGCCTTAATAATTTAAAATATGCTACAGTAGGAGTATTCAAACTAAGGCGATGGAAAACACTGCAAATCAGAGATGTCCACTTGGAGAACAGGTTACTCAACATTTACCAGCATATCACAGCTTCCATCCCAGGAACAGCTGCATGTCTAAGACTGACTTAGTTATGATTTTCATTGGGAAGACCAAAGCTGTCTCTGAGAAAATATTAAGGAGGGCAAAGCAGATGTACTCCCGCTATTGCACACAAACCCCACCCCCATCCCAGAGACATACTCTGCAGCAATGTGCTACGTGGATCTATAATTAAGAGTCTGCTGATGTTGCTGCAGATGTAACCTAGCTTTAAGTACTATCCTTCAAAATAGGCTCTATGAAAAGCAGGTGACAAGACAAATATAGAGACCACTGAGAGGAGCAGGGGCACACCACTCCAGGGCTCTCCTTTCCTCTTGATCATTTCCCTACTTCCCCACTCAGGCGTCTGCACAATGGGGCCAATGACCTGTGAGATCCCTAAGCACCCCTGCCAACAAGTGACTAGATTCCTTCATGCTGTGGTGGCCCCTTGAAGAAGCATGGATCTTTGTGGCACAGTAATTACAAGCCTGGGCTCAATTCACTGAGCCCAGATTAGAATCTCAATAAACCAGCTGTGTGCCCCTGGGCAAGTTACTTAACTTCTCTGTGCCTCATGCATAAATGAAGATAATGACAGTACCTGTCTATTGGGATTGCTGTGAAGATTGAATGAGAAAATCTATAGAAAGTCCTTCTCAGCATAGCACCTAGCAATAATTCTAGCCATCCTTAAGGATATTACTTTGGGGGGCTTCTGCTCTTGTTAGTCATTAGAAAAAACATGGTTAGTCCATGCAAGCTGCTTCACGTGTGGAGAACTTATGGGAGACCCAAGGAAAAAAAATTAATCAGAATATCAACGATTGCATCACAAAAAGACAAATATAAGTTTGAACAAGAGTTTGTACAATACTTTTCTCTTTGATAATAATAAATATGTTAACTGACTTGTTTCTAAAGTATTTTGGGTCCTTAGAAGAGACGGCCAGAATCATGAACATATTACGTTTAAAATTCTAAAGGTATGTATAATAATTTTTCAGAGCCATGAAAGAGAATGTGAGTGTGCCATGAGAAATCTTCAAGTCATTTTGTGCCCTGTGCAAGTCTGCCAGAGACATGAACCCATCACCAACCATAGAAACAAACCAAATATCAATTAGAGTCACATGAGAAGACAGTGAGCTTTAGAATTTGTACACTGGCTGACTATGAAGATGATGACCTCTGAGGTCATACAGAGGACTAGGGGAAGAGAGCAGCCTCAGGCTACTTTTCATTAGAGATGTGGATCTGCTTACTTGGCTTAAAAAATATGAAAATGAATCAGTTGTTTGCTGGTTGAACTGCAAATATTAATCTGATCAATTTTGGGCATCCAGGCCTAAAACATGGATGTCATGCAGGGCTAGTTCTTAAAATAAAAACAAAAGAAATAATTGAAGTTTATTTTTGATAGGGAGCCTTAGTGCACTCTTCTCCCCAGATAAGACAGGTTTCCTGGCCTGCCACTATATTCTGGCTTCACAGGGCTCATTACAGACCTTACTAGAATCTACTGCCTCCTAGGTATTACCTGCTATTCAGCTCAGAGTCTTAAGAGTTGATTTATATATATATAAATCTTAAGAGTATATATATATATATACACACACACACACACACACATATATATACACACACACACACACACATATATATACACACACACACAAACACACACCCAGAGGCTTTAGTGCTAGGACCATTTTAAAGTATTTCTTCTAATATCTGCATTTTCAAAAAGGAATCTCAGTGACTCCCAGACTAACTCAAAGGGATGCCCTGCTAATCGTGGTATTTTAGGCTGTGGACTGGACGAGTGGAAAAGGCTCTCCTAGAATTATACCAGAACAGACCCCTAGACAACTTCCTGCTTCACCCATGTGCCTGGCACATAGAAGCATTCAATAAATGTTTCTTGAACTTAGCAGCCAAAACCACACACTAAAGAGAATTTTTACACATGCTTAGCATGGGAGGGCTGACTGAGTATGTGGCGTTTTATCAGCCACACTCAGCACTTTGGAAGGAGTCATGCCTCTGAATCACCAGAATTTGAATTAGAGAAAGAGCTCATTCCTTTGATGTTTAGACAACACTGTACATGGCTTATATTCACTGATGAAAACACAGTAGTCTAGAAACAGCTTTACTATGCATGTATACACAGTCTGGCTGGTTTTCCTTGTCTTCATAAATATTAAATGTGATCGCTAATTAAAAATATTGAAGTTCTGATGTAGATATGCAGAGAGGTTTGGGTAGTGTCAAATTCTGCCTCTGTGATTTCTCAGCCAGATGACCTTGCGCTTATCTTTGTGACTCAGTTTTCTCATTTAAAATGATGAATCTATTAATACAACTTTCAAAAGACTATTGCAGGACTCAAGAACGAACATACCTAGGGTCATTTTGTAAATTTGTGGAACACCATGTAAATGTAAAATATTAATATATGCAAGGGAAATATTCTAATTTTCTGTATAAAGTTCTGCAAAAATGGGTTAAAAGAGGTAACTGCTGCAGTAATTTTCAATTTTGAATTTAGATATGTCCTGGGGATCTTCTTTGTATCGTGTAGCCTCTGGCTTAGGCTGTTTGATTGTTTTTCTTTCGTTTTTCACAGAGTCCTTGGCCCATCCCACCAATCTAGCACATGAGCTTAATTTGGTTTTGCTCCATGCATCAGAGAGTTTTAAGACAGCTATTAAAACACCACATGGAAAAGCTTTGCAGGGAATTCTACTCCACAGAGAAACCACAGAGCCACTACACACCTTAACTATCTCCCCACCCCCAACAGTGGGCTAAAATTACGGCTCCATTATGTCAGTACAATCCAACTAGTTTTATGGCTTGGAGCAAAATCTGAGGTTCAAAATGAACTTCAGAACATAAAAAGTAAGGCAAACCTCAAAAGGAAACGAGCTTCTTTGGGTTTTCAAACAAATATTACATATCAGAGACATTCTTCTAAAAGAGGAGACCAAGAAAAGCCAAGAGGAGTCCTGCTAATTGCTCCAGAAATGTAAAACTGGAATCAGAGACTCACCCCCTTAAAAGGAGATCTCTTTTCATCATCACATATTAAAAGCTACAACCTTTCATCAACTACTTCCTCAAGCATGAGACCTTCTTTGACCTTGCTTGAGTTCCTTCAATGTTGCATCACTATCTTCCACATTAAAAAATAAGATATATTTTCAAGACTGAATGTTAGCTCATTACTTACTCTACTATAGCCCTTTTTCCATCTTCCTTCCTGTACTGTAAATGTCATTTATACATTAAGCTTTGTGTGTGTTTCATGAATTTGTTGTGCCTTGGCACTACGGCTACCCAGAAGAAACAAAATAACTGACCAATACTCATTCTCATGAGCCATCCATGCTGTTGCTTGGTTAATTCAATCTCATGGACAACTTATTTTCTTACAGTGAATGCGAGCATCTTTATTTATCCCTTGTTTACTACAAAGCCATGGATATAATTTAATTTCTACATCCATCTTGAGTGGAGCATATCTAGGTCTACTTCTACAAACACAAGATTGTCCTGGTTACTAACTCTATCTTATCCTTCCCCAAATTCAATAAAGTGTCCAAGCAACAAGAATATTTTGGCAGCCAAATTACATATCTCATAATATTCCTAATATCTGAAAGCAGGACAGGTCTGACCATGTGTTCTGATTTTTAGGTCTACAAATATGGTCTTCAAATGATAGAGTGAGAAAGAAGGGTTAAAGAAAGAGGATACAGGGAGCAGTGCCAGATCTTCTAGGGAGCTGAGTTTGTATTATGCTAGCAGGGAATGATGGGAGTCTCTCTAATAACTCCCTGGGGGTGTGTCAGAAAAACTATGAGACTGTAATGTGAGCAAGAAGAGTGTCAGGGAATCTGTGCCCTACCTCAATTCAACAAAAATGAGTAGTAGTTCAGCTCAACGAGCATTTATTACATTAGTATGACTAAATGTATATCATGTAACAAACTAAGGGATATGCAAAGTGACTAAGAGTGTGAAAATGAGCAAACAATGCTTCTATCATGAAGTAAATTTCTAGAGACTATTTCTTGTAAAGGTTATTTAACATTGGTGGCCCTGACTAGCTTATATTGAGGGACTTAGGGTCCAGAGCTGATGCTTTGCAGCAATCCTGACTTCTCCAGCTGCTCAGGATACAGCAATTGTGCTAGGAGAGTAAAAGGCAGTGGAGACCTGCCACAGAGTAAGGAAAATGAGGTCAGACCCCAAACAGACAAGTGGAGGGCAAAAGTATTAAGATCAATCAATCCTAGTGGGAGGGCAGATAAAATTGTGGAGGGTGGAGGTGTCTGAAGTAGTTCCTGAGATCTTTCTTCTGAGAATGCTTGTAACTTTCTTTAGAGTTCCATGCAATTATAATTTTTTTAAGGGAAGTGTTTCTTAGGAGGCAAACAAGAAGGACAGGTGAAGGAGAACTGGGAGGGAAGATGGCCCTGAAGTCAGAGTAGGAATGGTACATGTAGTCAAAGGCAATTAGAAGGTCACCACTGACCTTAGCAAGAGCAGTTCTACTTGAGTGAAACTGCTTTCCACTCATTCCCTCACTTGTGTAATCCTACACACCCTCATAATTCACATATCTCCTTCATAATATAAAGCCCCTTTAAGGACCACGTGACAAAGTATCCCCAGTCAATGATTAGAATAAATTTCAAGCCCTAGATCTGGTTATGGTTCTTAATTTTCTCCAATTACACAGGTACATGGAGTCTATTTATTGGATATGTTAGGGCAGTAATTCATTATAATTATTCCTCTCATATTGATTCCCTAATAGAGTCCTTACAATAGCTCTTTCAATGGTGTAATAAAAAGAGCACTGGATTTAGTATCAGAAAACCTGATTGTTAGTCCTGATTCCAACCACATGGCCTTGGCAAAACATTTAAGTACTCACAACCTGGACCTTAGCAAAATAATAATAATACTTAGAGGGGAAAGTCATTCATTCATTCAGCTAATATTTACCGAGGAGTTACAAAAATTGAAATGGGCATGGCTTTGGGAATAGGCATAAGGCATAATCACTTCCCTTAAACAGCATCAGCCTGGGGAGAGAAATACACAAAAAAGGTGAAAAGAGATTACATGTAAAGTATCTCACAGCTATAAAGCACTGTACAAAGTGTCCATTTCTATTATCATATTATTCACCCAAACATGTTTACTAATAATTAATATTTACTACATGGGTACCTACATTGCATGTGCTGCCCTAGAAATGAAGGGTGCAAAGTTGAATAAAATGAAGCCCAAATTGTTTCATATTGTATTAACCAATTCTACAATTTGTTTTTTTTTCCTTCAACATTATGTTTTGATGTCTATCCATGTTGAGATATACAGATTTAGTTCATTTCTTTTAATTGCTCTTATCTTATGTATGTTTGTATCCTTTATTTCTACGCCAGCACATGCAACATAAGTACTCACATAGTAAATATTAACTATTAGTGAAATCATATAGTAAACAATACTATATGTTATTCATGAATATAGATAAATAGATACACAGGCTAAGAAGATATGTGTTCCATTCATATTGGTGTTTGCTTCTGAGAAGAAAGAGAAAGAAATGGAACATAGAATGGGGGTGAGGATAAGTGTTCTTCAGCTTTATTTTTACAGTGTTTATTTCAAAAAAGAAAAGAATTTTTTGTGAGGGTACAAATGTGCTTGTCACATTATCTTTTGATGTTTTTCTGCATTTAAAAAAGTACTGAAAAAAAGCATCTGCTCTCAAAAGACCAACAGTTTAGTAGCAGAAACAGATATAGAAACACTTATGATACAAGGTGATATGCATTGACCTAGAACCCATGTCTCCCTGTGTCTTAGGAAAAGCCTCATGAGCAGAGGTCACTTGAAGAATTAGTAGAAGGAATTCTTTGTCCATGGCCTGCTTTTCCACTGTCTGTCTACACAGTAACCTCATTCCCACTGCCTGAGAAGAGCAAGGTTTTCTTGCCGCGGTTTCCTCTCCTTTTTGCATTTTCCATCTGGAAACATCCTTCACTGGCCCCAAGAACTTACTCCTTTTTCTTGGACTGAAGAAAACATTCTGATTCCTTTTTGTTTGCTTGTTTTTTACTAGAGCAAAAGACCTCTTCTCTAACTGTGTTCCTTCCATTTTCCCATCTCTCCCTCACCTGTTTTCAATCCACTCATCTTTCCTCTCTGTCCCTACTTCACACACACATAGCCATCTTCACCTAAGCCCAGACTCTCCAGTAACCATTTTCCCTTAGGACCTTTTTACTTCATAGTCAAACTCCCCCAAACATGTGACCTACACCGAAAGCTCCCACATCCTGAAAGGCCATAACGTCCTTAATCCCCACAGTCCCACTTACACCTCTTCTCTCACCACCAGCACCACCAGCACCACACCATACACCCTATTGAAATTGCATTCTGGAAGATCACTGATGATGTCCTCATTACCAGGTATGGTTGCCTTCCCTATTCTCCCAAGGTGTTTGTAGGTGGGAGACGTGAACTGCCATTTTGTGACCTTCTCTCTTATCTGACTCTCATGACACCACCCTATTCTCATTCTGTCATTACTCCTTTGGCTTTTCCTTCTCTGACCATCAGGCTGTTTCTCTTCTTCTGTCTCATAAACAAGGACCTTTTAGGTATCCCACAGAATTCTGTTCTCTTGGCACACACTACCTATGGATATTTTAATTACTCCCACGCTATTGCCTCTGCTCTGACAATTCCCAAGTCTACATCTCCAACCTTGCAGTCTGAGCTATATAGTCCATATTTTTGACTTCTGATGAATATTTCTACTCTAATGTTCTGCCATAATCTCAGAGTCAGCATGTCTAAAACTGAACTCTTCATGTCTCTCCAAACCCTAACAACATAACAAAACAATCAAATGAAAAGCCTCCCTATCACAAACAATAAAAACTAATTTCATTCTACTAAATTCATCGGTCTGAAGTTGGCCATTTCTCCCAGTCATCATAACTTAAAATCCTCTCCCATTATTCTCTCAGATATGTAATCACAGTTGCCTTCTTCCAAGAGTTTTTTGAATCTGTCTCTTCCTTTTTATCCTCATCACTAATTCTCCTAGTTCTACCTACAATCACTTTGAATCTGAACTATTGAAAACACCATCTATAGGGTCTGTTTAAGCTTCCAGTTACTCTCATCTCCAATCTATTAACTTTTCTAAGACATAAATTTTATCATTTTGGTCTTCCTTCATAGAAAGCCCTAAACTCTGAAGTGTGGAATTCAAAGCCCTTTATGTTCTCTTCCTAGCATATTTCTAACACCATATCTTCATTGCTTTTCTAAACTCTTACTGCTCTCAGGCAAATTGCTCTGTGTAAATTCTTGAGTCTGAATTTCCTCACATAAATGGAAATACTATTTTTTGGTTGTTTTGAGGAATAACCATGAGTGTGTGTGTAAAGCACACTTTATTGTTAGTGGTTAACTGTGGTATTTCAAACATGTCCTGTGTTTTCTCAGCTCTCTACCTTGCTCCCCCTGGTCCTTTTATTCAGAATGCCCTCCTTTCAGGTGAAAGTCCTGCCTCATCTGTGACTATTTCCCTAAGTGTCTCAGCCCAACAGTGTCATCTGACTGCCTATGAACACTTAGTGTCTGTATTACATAAGTAATGCAATACTTGCACTGTGATCCCAGCCTTAGAGCATGTCTTGAATGCTAGTGTGGATCAGTTTCACACTTGTTAAAGCACAAATCATCAGGGTCCTCCTGGGGTTTCTGATTCAGTAAATCTAGGGTGGGGCCTAAGGATTTTCATCTCTTACAATTTTCCCAAGTGATGCTGAAACTTCTGGTGCAAGGGGGCCAGAAGTCCCACTTGGGTGTCCCTTTCTCTTGCAGGAGAGAGCTGTTCCCCTTTCTCTTTCTTTTGCCAATTAAACCTCCACTCTTGACCTCCACGTGTGTCTGTGTCCTTGATTTCCTTGGCATGAGGCAAAGAACCTTGGGTATTTACCCCAGACAACAACACCACTTCATCAAGAGTTGAAATATGGCTGTAATAAACCATTTTTCACGTATTTTCTTAGGTTGGTGCCAAATTCATAAGATATGCGTGGCAAGTTAAACAATAGGCTTTTAAGGGGGCGCTTGACTTTACAGTTACAGTAACAAGGATAAATTTAAAAAGAAATCTTTCTTTTTACTCAACATCCTAAATATTTGATGTGAAGACAGAGGTGGTTGAACTTAATATTCCTAACCTTAAACTAGTTTAACAAAAACTCAAATATTATATACATACATGAAGTCATATACATTTTTAGGATCAAATGCTTTTTCTTTGGTGTTTATATAATTGTGGAGGTTTTCTTTCTATTTCCATTCAATATATGCTGCTGGAGAAATCGTTACAGTGTCTGTGCCACCCAGAATGGCACATTACAATCATATTTAACCGAAAACATACTAAGAACAACACGAAGAATAATGATGGTGAAGGGTGAGGACAAGGGAAAGCCAGGAAACAGAATTCATCCAAACATTTAGAAAGCATTTCACAAGTTTCTGTACGAAAAATATTGAGTTACCATGGAAGTATAGGAAATGTTTTGTCATGGCTGGAAAACTAGCTTAAAGACAAAGGTAACTGGGCACTTCTCTGGACAGAGAAATATTTACGGTGGGGATCCCTGGAAATCATCCATAGATGGATCTTATTTAACTATTTGTATACAAGATATGAAATAAATTACAGAGTGAAACTTAAAAGCACAGGGTTCAGTGCTGGGAGATTTATTTCCTTGTCATTTTGTCTAATTTTTTTCTAAAATTGCAGGCTGAAACTCCAAACTTTTTGCATGTCACCACCTTGGCACCATTTTTGTGTAAATACTTACCATTGAAATCACTTTTCTTGGTAATCAATGATATCGTTTGAGCTATTGCAGGTTCTATTTTGTCTAACCCCACCAGATCAACAAAAAACTTTTACCATCTTCAGCATCTTAAAATTTTGCATGTTAAGTATTATTAAAATACGTTCACATAAAATATTTAAAGCTTTATTAATAGTGATTAAAATTTCACTGTATTGATTTATACGTTTTTCCAAAAAGTTTGCTTTCTCATTTCAATAGACAAATGCTTTGACAAAGTCAGGACCATAAATCTACATTGCTATGGTATATCTGTGTAGATATTATTTTTTGAGACTCAACTAAGTATTTCACGTCTGACACTGCTCACTTATGTTTAACTACATAACACATTATGTTAAAAGTTCTGATGATATGTTCAAAAATGTCTTTTAATTACTTTATTGATATACTTTGATAAAATTTTTATTTCAAATACTTTAATGCATAAAGCTGATATATGATGTTCTTTAAGTTTTCTTTCACTAATGATTGCAAAATTTCTTTATTAGAAACATGAGCTTTAACAAATTCTCTGATTTTTAAAAAAGTGTTTTGCTGTTCAGCTCTTAACAACATAAACTTTGAACTTCATTTCCATCCAACATTTATATCATTAGCAATATAGGTTAACCAATTTTTTAAGTTGACTCAAGTTGTTTTTCATTTTAGAAATACAAATTGTTGACTTATGTTATAATGATTGTTGTACAGCATCAGAACATGCCTCCAGTTGTGACTGATTTTTTTCTTTTAATCTCCTGAAATTTTAGAATATTTACCTATTTATGATAGTTAAAGAAACATTTAGAAAAATAACCAAATTTTGAAGTCTCTTTACTGTGGGTTTTCATTTTAAATATTTAATCTTAAATTTATATACTATGTGTATTAAAAACTATTTACACAACAAATTGAATTGCATTATAATTAAAAGTAAAACTAAACATCAGAAGTAATAATTTACGGATTATGACTACCTGGAATAGATTTTAGATACCGGAGTAGAGATTTTACGTACATTTCAAAGGCAAAGCCAATAGGATTTACTGATTAATATGGCTTGGTTCTATGTTCCCACCCAAATCTCCTGCTCAGTTGTAATCTCCAGTGTTAGGAGGTGGGCCTGGTGGCAGGTGACTGGATCATGGGGGTGGATATTTCATGAATGGTTTAGTACCATCCTCTGGGTACTATTCTCACAATAGTGAGTGGGTTCTCGTGACTTGTGGTCATTTAAAAGTGTGTGGCATGGCATCTCTCCCCTCACTCTCTTGCCCCTGCTCCTGCCACGTAAGACGCCTGCTCCTCCTTTGCCTTCTGTTATGATTGGAAGCTTCCTGAGGCCTCCCCAGACGCAGAAGCTGCTATACTACCTTTATAGCCTGCAGAACTGTGAGCCAATTCAGCTTCTTTTCTTTATAAGTTATCCAGTCTCTGGCATTTCTTTATAGCAATACAAGAATGGGCTTATACTGATGAATTAAGGAATTGATTATGGGTACAGAAAAAGAGAAAAAAAAAAGAATGAATGCCCTAGTGTCTGTCCAGGTGAGTGGTAACATCATTCAATGAGAAGGGGACTGCTCTGCAAAGAATAGACTTCAAGGGAAAAATTGGAGTTTGGGTCTTTGATACTATGATCTAGATGCCTTTAATTCTTTTCAGCAATGTTTTCAATATCTGTAAGAGGTATGACTACCACTCCTGATTTATAGATGCGGTAACTAAGATTTGGAGATATTCAATTTAAGTTACCATGACCAATGAGTTGTGACTGATTCTGGAGTTCAAAAAAGAAAACAGGCCATGAGGCTAAGGCAGTAACAAATAAACAGTGAATTTAATCCAGTAGATATTTTTCAAAGACCACTATGTGCTTATCACTATCAGGTGTAATAGCCAGCAAGGAGAGAATTCAAAATTCTAAACTTGTGCTATGTCGCAGGCATTAGTAGTGCTGGAACCTATATTCTGTAAGAGACTATAGACAGAGTAGATGACACTTAAATTGTTGAGCAACCACTAAAGGAGATAACAAAGGTAACAATCACTGAAGTAGTTTAGTGAAAGGAGGGATGTCAGTGAGGGCCGTAATGGTGTGAACTGAGTTTCCTTCTCGAAGATACAGGGGAGGACTTTAATGAGAAAGAATGAGATGGAGGCAGGGAAATCTTCAGGCCAGGAAACTGCATGGGTATAGTCAGCATGTACCTGGGGACCATTTGACTGGAGTAGAGGAAGACAACGGTAGATAGGCAGAGAAAGGCCACATTAGGCAGGGCTGTGAAAGCTGTGAAGAACACCTTGGATTTTATCCTGTGGGAACTGGGAGCTACTGATGGTTTCTAGAGGTGAAACATGATCAATAGTCACCATTTCTTAACTAACATTTTCCTAGGACATTGCCAAACTCATATTGGCAACATTTATGTTTTACTTATATTTAATATTTTTCACTTGCAATAAAATGATCACATATAACATCTAGGTGGATATTTTGACATACTAATTCCCTTCAGTTCCAAACTCATTCAAATAATACAGTTTTGTCCAAAAAGAGAAATTATAATGTGAGGTTATGAAAAGTCCATTTCCCTCTTAACATTCTTCCTAGCAACTCAGTTGTTTTCATTGGCTCTTATTAAAACAACCTTTGTGTGAACTGGCAATTTGTTTTGTAAACATCAATGAAAGCATATTTCAGAAAATATAGTAATAAAAACCAACTCAATTCCAGAAATCTGCTTGCTGCCAGACATCAGTCTTCAGCTCATATTATGAGTATTTCCAGTAAGTCTTAAATACACATTAACATAAGAAATAGCTTGCTGTTTAAGATCAAAGAGTTGAAAAATCCTTTGCTGCCTCTCAAAAATTGCTGAAGGGTTATGTCCAATAAAATGCATTTTCCTTTTTGATAAACTACATTTATAAGGGTTTTATGCATTTCAATTCAACTGAACTCTTCCTTCCCAAATCCTACTTAGACCCAGTTTATTATCATCCTAGTATTTATATATTTTATAACTTTCTTTATTTAAGAGGACTGTGATATTAATATTTCAACAATACCTATCTTGAACTCATATCCACTTTCCAACCCTTTATAAGAATTAGAAGCTTTGTTCTAATTCTTCTAATTAGAAGAATTAGGAACTTCCATTACTATTTTCTAGGAACTTCCATTACTATTTTCTAAGTTAGGCACAACTCAGCTATTGTCACTAAGCTATGTTTAATTACAGAAAAAAATTAAAAATGATTCCTCAACTAAAAGTATAATAAGGAAAGGCTGCAAACTAAATGTTCTAAAGAACTTTAACTTAAATGCCTTCTGGTTGGCAGATGAAATATCTCTGAAAAGTGAAATGGGTCATTGCATAGTTCTTCTCAGGACACAATCACAATCATCTTAATATCTGTTGTGATGCCTTTTGAATACAAATGTTTTCTGTAAAACATCTAATTCAACTAACTCTCCTAGTTCCCATAACATACATTTCTTCATATTTCAAAGTAAATCAGTGAATTAACTCAGTATAGAGTTTGAGTGTATACCACATGCCTAAAACCATGCTAATTATTTTGGGGGACATATAAGAAGAGTAAGATGTGATTTTTAGCAGCTCATGTTCTATTAATACCTGTGTGCTAAAAAACATGAAATACATAGCAACTCCTTCAAGACATTCTGTAACTAAGTATTAAGTTATAAGAGAGACCCTAGAACCAAGGTGAAGGAAGAGAAACCGTGGGTTAGGGTTGCTAGGAAAGCTTGCTGCAAGACATGCTTTAAGAGAGCCTCAAAGATTTGATGGATGAGCAAGGAGTGGAAAGGCAGAAGTTCATGTCAAGCAAGGAGACTGAGTGAGAGATCAGAAAAGAGGGAGATAACTCATCTATTGAAGGTATATTAGATGCCATGTTTTATGGAAATATTTATGAAATGAAATAAACATCATTTAATATTCACAGCAAGCTTTTGATGTGGATATTATTGTCTCTATCTGACAAAAGGAGAATAAATCTCAGAGCGGGTAAGAAAGACGCTCGAGGTTAACTGTTACATGGCTGACAATCAGGATTCAATATCAATGTCTGTCTTACCCAGAGTGGAGCTTTCTGCAACAGCTCACTGTCTCCTTTATATGTCTATACAGAAGTGAGGGAACTATCTTGCCTGTAACAACTCAATTTGGTTATCTGTGGGATATCCTGTGGCTTTAGTCTGGAGCCAGACTAGAAAGAGTGGAAGAAGGCAGGCTGATTAGACTTTGTTCAAAGGGATTACAGATGGTCACCAGCAATTTTTAAAATGGGAATTAACATGGTGTGTGCAGTGTCTAGGAAAGATAAATAGTTTGACAAACAAATAGGTAATTCCAAGATGAGTAGAAGTAAAGGACTCTTTTAAAAACCTAGGGATCAAATGAAGTGAGCCTAGGCTATAATGAAGGCATGAGAATGAAGAGGAAGAGATAGAAGTGAGATGTTATAGAAAAAAATCAAGAGGACTTAGAGGCAGACCAAATATGGGGAAAAAACATGGTCAATGAGTTGTATAAGAGCTTTAGTGACTGTAAGAACTGTAGTGCCGTGGACAGAAATGGGAAGGTTGAAATAAGGAGGTGATGTGAGACTTTGATGAGATAAGTTTTGGCTGGCACAACCAGGGAATGTGGCATGCTTCCAGGTATCAGAAGGGGCCATTTTCTGTACTTTTGTGGAGCTAGAAAAATAACTATTTCCTAATCAAGAATTTATGTGTCTCACAGTAGAGTATGGTGCTATAATTAGATGCTCTCAGTAAGAAGCCTAAGAGTTGAACATAAAAAAGAAAATGTTATGGTCTTTCTGTCCTCTAAATGTGAAAGTCAGAGGATAAAAGATTTATTAAGGATAAAGTCTGAGATTTCAGGTAATTATAATAAGTACTCTTTTCATGCCTATTTATTGGTTTTAAGTGACACTTTAATATCAAGTTTAAGTACTAATCGAAAAATTTTCAATAGACACTTATTAAATAACTTCTACTCTAATAATATCTACCTCATGGCACTGCTGTAGAGAGTGACATAAGAGACCAAATATATAACATTTTGTGTTGAATTGCAAGGTTCACATAAGATGTTATGATTGTCACAACTTAGTGGTAAGGAGGAAGAATGGAATAGTGAGAAAATATAAGATTTGGTACCTGATGTGACAAATCACTACATGTCTTTGGACCCGATCTTGAAACTCCTAGATTGTCAGTTTTGTAAAAGGAGCAAATCAGCCTAGATACCCTGGGAGTCTCCATCTCTGAATGAGTATAGTAAAGGATAGCACTATAATGTATAGAATCACTTAGCGCTTTTCAGCCTGTAAAAGTAATTATTATGCAAATATTATCTCTTATTTGAAAAAGGGCAACCCTACGCTGAGAATGAAAATATAGAAATTGGAAGCAAGACTTAGCAGTCTCAGTTAGGACCTCAATATATTATAGCAGATGTTTCCAAATATTTTAAAATATGTAGATATTTATACTAAAGAAGAATGAAAAGCTTTCTCATAAAGTGAACTCTTGATAAAAATTAGGCAAATAATCATAGGAGTTTTCAGTCCGTTGAGTATTAGGAAACTGAAATCTTCACTGCAGAATGAAATCAATGAATACTGGAGTAGTGGGTCTGGCTGCGTTAAGAGGTGTGTGGGTTGCCATAAACCTTTTTCTGTGCATTTAATGTTTCCTGTGGTGTCACAGTAAGGGAATGGAATAACTGTCATGCCAACAGTTGGTCTCACAAGTATAGATGCCTTTTTGCTACATGTAAAAATGTGACTTTAAATGTTAGGAAGGAATAAAAAAAAACAGCTTCAGATAATCTGCAAATATAAAAGTATTTAATGATTAAAATTGACAAAACTCCAATCCAAACCCTACCTATAAGATGTCTAAAGAACCTAAACAAGCTTCCAGGCAACCCTGGTATTCTGAAGAACACATCTGGGGACAAAAAGCCCATAATATTTTAGTGAAAAAAATTTATGTCTGGTCTATGGATATTCTCTTTACTGGTACCATGCTTCACTTAACATTAATAACACTGTGTGATTTTTTTTTTCTTGTGTTGGCACAGAAATTATGACCATAACACTGTAGGGAGACCTCCTGAAACTATTGCTACCGAATAAAAGATGAAATGCTCCTGATTATTGTAAATACAAAATTGCATGCAGGATTGTGTAAAGACAATGCCAGGTTGGACTGTCAGAATGAGCCAACAGCACGTGATGTGCTTCCCCCTGCAGAGAGCCTATGAATGTGAATGGACGTGCAGTCAGGGAGGTTTCACATCACCAAGATTTCTATCCCAGAAAAGCAGATGTTCATAGCTCTGGGAATGGAATAAGACCCTTGTGGAGAGTCTATAAACAGACGCATGGGCGGCGCTTGTCCATATGGATAAGATAGGACTATAAATGCCCTTATCTTGCCACGGCTCTTCTAGGCCTCTTTCGGGTTAAGGCATACTCTCTTCTTCTTTTTATTATTATTATTATTATTATTATTATTATACTTTAAGTTCTAGGGTACATGTGCATAACGTGCAGGTTTGTTACATATGTATACTTGTGCCATGTTGGTGTGCTGCACCCATCAACTCGTCAGCATCCATCAACTCGTCATTTACATCAGGTATAACTCCCAATGCCATCCCTCTCCCCTCCCACCTCCCCATGATAGGCCCCAGTGTGTGATGTTCCCCTTCCTGAGTCCAAGTGATCTCATTGTTCTGTTCCCACCTATGAGTGAGAACATGCGGTGTTTGGTTTTCTGTTCTTGCGATAGTTTGCTGAGAATGATGGTTTCCAGCTGCATTCATGTCCCTACAAAGAAAACAAACTCATCCTTTTTTATGGCTGCATAGTATTCCATGGTGTATATGTGCCACATTTTCTTAATCCAGTCTGTCACAGATGGACATTTGGGCTGATTGCAAGTCTTTGCTATTGTGAACAGTGCCACAATAAAATACGTGTGCATGTGTCTTTATAGCAGCATGATTTATAATCCTTTGGTTATATACCCAGTAATGGGATGGCTGGGTCATATGGTACTTCTAGTTCTAGATCCTTGTAACCAAAACAGCATGGTACTGGTACCAAAACAGAGATATAGACCAATGGAACAGAACAGAGTCCTCAGAAATAATACCACACATCTACAGCC
>NW_012113586.1:2264702-2285256 GCF_000951035.1 Colobus angolensis palliatus | reverse complement strand
AAAAACAAACAACCCCATCAAAAAGTAAGCAAAGGATAGGCATACTCTCTTCTGAGAATTTCTAGTCTAACCGGTTGTCTAGCTTCACATCCTGTTTCTATGGATTGTTTGTAACCAGCTTTTGCTGCAACTGTTACTGCTGATTAATATCTTGCTAATCATACGTTATGGAAAGACTGTGTTTTTGTTTTAAGGCTCTGTTAGAAATAACTGATGCACACACTATATTGTCAATTCTTACCTCTGTATACTGTACTTCTGCATACAGACGTTATGTTAAAGAATTACGTCATCCCATGTGATCATCTCACCTCATAATCAAATGACCCCAAATCCCTCACTAACATCCCCCCGCCCTCACTAAACTTAATAATAAATGCTGTGTATATCCAGTGCATTGGCGGCATCATGGAACCAGAAAGCAGTGACACTCCTGGACCCAGCTTTCACTATCTTGTGTGCGTCTATTATTTCTCAACCTGCCGATCAACCTGGGAACAAAGAGAGAGCCCCGCTGCATTGCGGGCTGCTGGCTAGATCCCACAATATAACACAGAATTCTAATTGAAATATATAGCTCAGCCATCTCTGAACATGTACATTATTCAGAGATAGGCTTTGTGTGCAATCCATAAGCTCCTAAAGGGAATGGCTATAATATTTAAAGAAGCCTGGAAATTTTTGTAAATTGCCATGAACAAAGCTTTTATTCATCTCTCTTTTCCCAGCATCACCTCCTATATGATGGGATTGGAAAAAATGAAAAAAAATCAGAATTTATTAAAAAATATCTTAGACCAGAGTGACATCAGCAAGATGGCAAGCTAGAAAGCTCCAGTCCTTCTTTGCCCACCATTAAAAAAAAAAAAAAAAAACTCTAGAGACTAACGTAGCAGTATAGGAGTTATGAAATCAGTCGAATATCTAACAAATGAACGACCAATCAAGAAAACTCGACATGTAATACAGTAGAAAATGTTGTGGCACTTTTACTCTCCCTTGCTTCATGTCCTCGCTGTGGTGGTGTGGTGGTGTCATGGATGGGAGAAAGCAGCCCAATTCCTGATTCCCTTCTGTGAGCCAGAGGAGTAGAGTAAATCTTATTTGCAATGTTCTAAGCTTTCAGTGGGCAACCTAAGGGACTGTTTTATGTCTGATCTGACTCAGAGCTCAGACAGAGAACAGCAGGACAGCTCAAATCTCAGGCTGGCAGAACCTGTGGTCAGTGGCAGGCTTTTCGGTATGTGAAAGCTTCAGGGCAATGGCACACTCATGCATGCCTGGGGAAAGAGCTTATGAGCAGAGGAATACAATGACACATCCAAGGCCCTGAGAGGAAACTGTTGTGAGACTCTAGGAAATTAAGATATATTTAAAAGCAGTCATATATGGGGGAACTTTTTTTAATTAAAAGAAACCCCATTTCTACAAAGCAATACAAAAATTAACTGGGTGTGGTGGCATATACCTGTGGTCCCAGCTACCTGGGAGATTGACTTGGGAAGATTGCTTGAGCCTGGGAGGTCAAGGCTGCAGTGAGCCAACACTGTGCAATTGCACGGCAGCCTGGGTGATAGAGCAAGACCCTGTCTTCAAAAAAAAAAAAGTACACACACAGAGCCAGGAAGAATGCATGCATGCCCAGAAAAGACCTGGGAAGATTTTAAGCCTTTACCCTGGGCTATTGCTAAGGCTCTGGACATATCCTGTAATTAGTGAAAATTTTTATACTGATCTTCAAAACCTGGAAGTGGCTGTTTTTTCCAATGCCCAATTTTCAACGAGGCATACAGATAAATTGGAACATACGGCCCCATTGAAATGTCCACAAAATAAATCTTCAGAAACTGTCCTTGAAGAAATACACACATTGGATTTAGAAGGCAAAATTAAAAAAACAAAAAAAAACTGTTTTAGATATGTTCAAACACTTACAGGAAAATGCAATTAAAGAATTAAAGGAATTCAGAAACTGACATATGAGCAAAATGAGAATATCAACAAAAAGAAATTATTAAAAAGAACCAAACAAAAATTCATGAGCTGAGAAATACAATAACTAAACTGGAAATTTCACTAGAGGGATTAGCAGAAGACTTGATGAGACAGAGGAAACAATCAGTGAACTTGAAGACAGGCCATTTGAAATTATAGAGTCTCATACGCAAAAAGAAAAAAATATAAAGAAAATATATAGAGCAAAAGAGACTTAAGGGATACCACCAAGCAGACCAGTAGATGCATACAGAAATCCCAGAAAGATAAGAGAGAGTGAAAGAGGGTGGAGAGATTACTTTTATTGGTAATGGTTAAAAGCATCTCTAATTTGAGGAATGACATGAATATGAAAATCCAAGAAGCTCAACAAACTCCAAGTATGATAAACCCAAAGATACACATATTGAGACACATAATCAAACTATCAAAAGCTAAAGGCAGAATTTTAAAGACAGCAAGGGAAAAATGACTCATTACATATAAGAGATTCTCAAGAAGGTTATCAGCAAATTTTTCAGGAGAAACCTTGCAGGCCAGAAGGCACTGGGAGGCTATATTAAAAGTGCTGAACGAAAAAGACTGTCAACTAAGAGTTCTATATTCAGCAAAACTGTGCTTCAAAAATGAAGAAGAAATGAATACATTCCCAGAAAACCAAAAGCTGAGGGAGATCATTGCATTAGGCAACACAAATAAGACTACCCCAAGTCATAGAATAATCAAATTCTCAAAGGTCAAGGATAAAGAGAGAATCCTAAAAGCAGCAAGAAAAAAAAAGTAGCAAATAACATATAAGAGTTCTAATTCATCTGGTAACAAACTTCTCAATGGAAACTGTATAGGCCAGAAGGGATTCGGGTGACATTTTCAAAGTAAAAAAAAAAAAAAAAAAAACACCTGCCATCAAAGAATATTTTATCCAGCAAAGCTACACTTCAAATACAAAGGAGAAATAAAGTCTTTCCGAGATAAACAAAAGCTAAGAGAAGGCACCATCACCAGACCCATCTTAAAGAAAAGCTAAAGGGAGGTCTTTAATGTGAAAGAAAAAACACTAAGGTGTGAAAAGAAAATATTGGAAGGTATAAAACCCACTAGTAAAATTAAGTACACAAACAAACCCAGGATACTCTAATGCTGTAATTTTGGTGTGCAATCAGCTAATAATTCTAGTATGAAGCCCAAAAGACAAACCTATCAAAAACTGTAATAGCTATAGCAACCTGTTAAGAGATAGACAATATTAAAAATATGCAAATTGAGACAACATAAAGTCAAAATGGGAGGTGAGTTAAAGTGTGAAGGTTTTTAAAATTGTTTGTTTCTATACTTTTCTAAGCTAAGTGGTCATCTCTTTAAAATAATTTGTAAGCCTCATGGTAGCCACAATGCAAAAACCTATAATAGATTCATAAAAATAAAAAGAAACAAATTAAAATATACTGCCAGAGAAAAATCACTTAATCACAAAGGAAGACAGAAAGGAAGAGGAATTATGAAACAAGAACACAAGCAACAAATGGCAATAATAAGTCCTTAATAACATTGACTGTAAATTGACTCAATTCTCTAATTAAAAAGCATAGAATGGCTCAATGAATAAAGAAAAAAGACCCAACTCTATGCTGCCTATAAGAAACCCACTTCACCTATAAAGACACACATACCCTGAAAGTGAACAGGTATTTCATGCAACCTGAAACCAAAAACAGAGCAAGAATAGCTATACTTATATCAGGTAAAATAAATTACCAATCATGACTGCACAAAGAGACAAAGAAGGTCACTAAATAATGATAAAGTTGTCAATTCAGGAAGAAAATATAGCAATTATAAATATGCATCCAACATCAGAGCTCCCAAGTATATAAAGCAAGCATCAGTAGTTGTAAAGGGAGAGTGTGATACAATGATTGCAGAGGGCCCACTGTCAGTAATGGCCAAATAATCAGACAAAAAATCACCAAAAAAAATTGGAGTTACAATACACACTACACCAAATAGGCCAAACTGATATTTACACAACATTTCACTCAAACACTGCAGAATAAACATTCTTTTCAGCAGCACACAGAACACTTTCCAGTATAGACCATATCTTAGGCCACAAAACAAATTTCAACCAATTAAAAAGAGTAGAAATCATATCAAGCATCTTTTCTGACCACAAAGGATTAAAACTAGAAATCAATAACAAGAGAAACCTCAAAAACTACACAAACACATGGAAATTAAACAACTTGCTTCTGAATGATAAATTGGTCAATGAAAAAATTAAGAACATTAAAAAATTTCTTGAAACAAATGAAAATGGAAAAACAACAAACTAAAATCCATGGAATACAGCAAAATAAATATTAAGATGAAAGTTTATTGGAATACACTTGTATTCATAAAGTAGAAAGACTTCAAATAAAACAACTTAATCATTATATTAGTCAATTCTCATATCTCTATGAAGAAATACTCAAGACTGGGTAATTTTTAAAGAAAAGAGGTTTAACGGACTCACAACTTTCTATTGCTGTGGAGGCCTCAGAAAACTTGCAATCATGGCAGAAGACGAAGGAGAAGCAAAGGCACATCTTACATGGCAGCAGGTAGGAAAGCATATGAGCCAGTGCAGGGGAACAGCCTTTTATAAAACCATAAGATCTTTTGAGAGTCCCTCACTATCACAAGAACACCATGGGAAAAACTGCCCCCACGATTCAATTATCTCCATTTGGTCTCTCTTGACACATGGGGATTATGGGGATTACAGTTCAAGGTGAGATTTGGTTAGGGACTCAGATCCAAACCATATCAGTCATGTACCTCAAAGAACTAGAAAAGCGAGAACAAATCAAACCTTAAATTAGTGGAAGGAAAACAATAAAGATCAGAGAAGAAATAAATGAAATTGAAGCTAAAATATACAGATCAATGGAATAAAACAGGTTGGGTTTTTTTGAAAAGATAAACAAATTGTGAAATCTTTAGCTAGACTAAGAAAAAAGAAAGAAGACCCAGGTAAATAAACTTGGAAACAAAATAGGAGATATAACAACTAAGACCATAGAAACATAAAGAATCATGAGAGACTATTATGAACAACTGAACACTAACAATTGGAAAACCTAGAAGAAATGGATAAATTCCTAACACACACAACTTACTTAGATTGAACCATGAATAAATAGATAATTTTAACAAACCAATATGAATAATAAGATTGAAGTTGTAATAAAAAAATTTCCATCAAATAAAACCCCAACACATGATGGCTTCATTGCTGAATTCTATTGAACATTTAAAGTAAAACTATTACCAATTCTACTCTAATTCTTCAAAAAAATTGAGAAAAAGAGAATACTTCCAAACTCACCCTGTGATGCCAGCATTACCTTGATACCAAAACCACACAAAGAAACAACAATGTAAAAGTTCATAGGTCAGTATCACTGATAAAGTGATAAATATCATTAAAATGGCCATAACTGCAATTACTTTTGCACCAACCTAATACTAGCAAACCAAATTCAACAACACATTAAAAAGATAATTCACCATTATCAAGTGGAATTTATGTAAGGAATGCAAGGATGGCTTAACATAGGCAAATCAAGAAACGTGATACATGGTATGAGTAGAACCAAGAACAAAACATATATGATCATTTCAATAGATGATGAAAAAACATTTGATAAAATTTAACATCCCTTTAGGATGAAAACCATAAAAAACTGGGTATAGAAGAAACATACCTCAAATGATAAAGGCCAAACCCTCAGCTAAAATCATACTGACCAGGAAGAAATGGAAAGCCTTTCCTCTGAGATCTGGAATAGGATGAAAAAGATGTTGAATTATACCACTTTTATTTAATATAATGCTGGAAATCTTGGCCAGAACAATTACGCAAGAGATAGAGAAGAAAGACATCCAAATCGAAAAGAAATATGTCAGATTAGCATTGTTCACAGACATGATTTCATACTTAGAAATATCTAATGACTTCATCAAAGAAACTGTTAGAACTGATAAATTCAGTAAAGTTGCAGTATACAAAATTAACATACAGAAATTAGTGGCACTTACATTCACCAGCAGCATACAATCTGAAAAAAAATCAATAAAGCAAGCCCATTTGCAGCAGTAATAAAATGCCTAGGAATCAATTTTATCAAAGAAATGAAAGATCTATACAAGTAAAACTAGAAAACACTGATGTAAGAGATTGAAGAGGACATACACCAAAAAGAAAAGATATCCCATGCTCATGGATTGGAAGAATTAATACTGTAAAAATATCCATACTATCCAAAAGAATTTATAGTTATGCAATCCCTATTAAAATACTAATGACAGTCTTCACAGAAATAGAAAAAAATCCTAAAATTTATATGGAACCACACAAGAACCAGGAGAACCAAAGGATTCTTAAGCAAAAAGAGCAAAGCTAGAGGCACCAAACTACCTGATTTCAAAATATAGTAAACAAATCACCATGGGACTGGCATATAAACGGACACATAGATCAATGGAACAGAGCAGAGAACTCAGATATAAATCCACAAATTTGTGGTAAACGCATTTTCAACAAAAGTGCCAAGAGCTTACAATAGAAAAGGACAGTCTCTTCAATAAATGGGAAATAAATGCTGCGAAAACTGGATATCTACATGCAGAAGAATGAAGACCCTGTCTCTCTCCACATACAAAAGTCAAATCAAAATTGATTGCAGACTTAAATCTAATGCCTGAAACTATGAAATTATTAGAAGAAAACATTGGAGAAATGCTTCAGAACATTGGTCTAGGCAAATTTTTTTGTGTGTGTAAGACCTCAAAAGCATATGCAACCAAAGCAAAAATAGAGAAGTGGGATCATATCAAGCTAAAAAGCTCTGCACAGCAAAGAAAATAATCAATGAGTGAAAAAACAATTCATGAAGTGGGAGAAAATATTTGCAAATTATCCATCTCAAAGGGATTAATAACCAGGTATTTAAGGAGCTCAAACAACTAAATAGGTAAAAACCCCAAATAATCTGATTTAAAAATAGGCAAAGGATTCAAATAGACATTTCTCAAAAAAGATGTACAAATGACCAAAAGGTATATGAAAAGATGCTCAACATCACTAATCATCAGATAAATGCAAATTAAAGCTCCAATGAGACATCATCCCACCCTAGTTAAAATGGCTTTTAACAAAAACACAGGGAATAATGAGTGTTGGCAAGGATGTGGAGAAAGGGGAACTTTTGTATACCGCTGATGAGAATGTAAATTAGTATAGACATTATAGAAAACTGCATGGGGATTCCTCAAAAAACTAATGATAGAACCACCATATAATCCAGCAGTTCTGCTACTTGGTATATAGCCAAAATAAAGGATATCAATGTATCAAAGAAAGATTTGCACTTCCATGTTTATTGCAGCAGTATTCATAATAGCCAAAGTATAGAATCAATCTAAGCACCATCAACAGATGAATCAATAAAGAAAACTGTATATATGCGGTACATATGCACAGTGAAATACTGTTCAGCCATACAACATGAAATCTTGTCCTTCATAGCAACAAGGATGGAACTGGAGTTCATTATGCTAAGTGAAATAAGGGAAAGATGAATATCTTATGTTCTCACTCTTTTGTGGGAAATAAAAAAGTAGATCTCATGAAGATGAAGAGTAGAATAACAATTATCAGAGACTGGGAAAAGTAGCGAAGAGGGGGCATAGAGTTTGCTTAATGGGTACAAATACAGAGTTTGATAGAAGAAATAAGTCCTAGTGTTTAATAGATCAGTAGAGTGACTATAATTTACAATTATCTATCATATATTTCAAAAAAGCTAGAAGAGAATAATTGGAATGTTTCTAGTATAAAGAAAAGACAAATATTTAAAGTGATGAATATCCTACTTATAGTCATTTCATCTTTTCAAACTATATGATTGTATTAAATTAACACATGTACCTCTAAAATGTGTACCTCTATTATGTATGAATACAAAAATAAACTTGATTAAAAAAAGTTTAAAGGGAGTTATTCAAGTTGAAATGAAGGATGCTACATAGTAACTGAAAGCTATATAAAAATATAAATTTCTTTGGTAAAAAAATGCATGGACACCTTTATTTTAAAAAGTATTATTATAATTTGATTTGCAAATACACTTTATTTTCTACAGGAGTTAAAGAAAAACGTATAAAATTAATTATAAATCTAAGCTAATGGGTACATAGTATAAAAAGGTACAATTTGTGACATCATAAGTCATGCAGAAGGTGAAGCTGTAAAGTGAATTTATATAAGCAATTGATATTAAGCTGGCATCAACTTAAGACAGATTATTATAATTTTATGATATATGTAAGCCCCATGGTAACCACACAGAAAATATCTATAGAATATACACAGAAGAAAATGAGAAGGCATTCTAAACATGTCACAAAAAAAATCAACCAAATAAAGGCACTAATGGAGGTAACAAAGGACACAAAAAATCTGTAAGGCATATAGAAAACAAATAATAAAATGGCAAAAGTAAGTCTTTTCATACCAGAAATTACTTTAAATGTAAATGTATTAAACCCTACAATAATAAAACAGACTTGCAGAATGGATTAAAAAACAACAAACGAAACTACTCAGAATCCAAGTATATGCTATCTGCAGAGATTCACTTTAGCTCTAAGGATATGCATAGGTTGAAAGTGAAGGGACAGACAAAGATATTCCATGCAAATATTAATAGTATCCAAGAGAGAGCAGGGGAAGTTAAGCAACTATAACACAAAAAAGACTTTAAGTCAAAAGTTGTTACAAGAGACAAAGAATGAAGATGCTCAACATCACTTATCATTAGAGAAACGAACATCGAAACCACAGTGAGATATCACCTCCTATTTGTTAGGACAGCTATTATTAAAAAATCAAAAACAAAACCAATAAACAAACAAAAACAAACCTCACCAAAAATAAATAAATAAATAAAACAAAAATAAAAAGTGCTGGCAAAGATGTAGCGAAACGGAAACGCTTGTACATTGTTGGTGGGAATGCAAAATGATGTAGCCACTGTGCAAAATATGGTAGTTCCTCAAAAAATTAAATCCGGGCACAGTGGCTTAATCCTGTAATCCCAGCACTTTGAGAGCCCAAGGTGAGAGGATTGCTTGAGTCCAGGAGTTTGAGACCAGCCTGGGCCACACAGACCCCACAGCCAAGAGGTGAAAGCAACCCAAGGGCCCATCAATGAATGAATGAATAAATAAAATGTAAAAAGTAAGGAAATTCTGATACATGCTACAATATGAATGAACCCCCTGAGGACATTATGTTAAGTAAAATAAGAGTCACAAAAAGACAAATACTATATTATTCCACTTACATGAAGTACCTCAAGTAGTCAAATTTGGAGAGACAGAAAGTACAATGACAGCTTCCAGGGGGTGAGGAGAGGGAAGGATGGGGAATTAATATTGTTTAAATGGCACTGACTGCTAAAGTTAACAGTTCTTCCTCTCACTGTGGCCAACAGAGACTGCCTTGACCATTGCATGGAAAGATTTTAATCTCTATGATACCAAGGCATCTTTGACTCTCTAATGCTGCTAGGGATCATAAACACAATGTCTGTGTCACATACATACTAACACAAAAGGGTATTTTTATAATCGTATCGCCGGCCGGGCGCGGTGGCTCAAGCCTGTAATCCCAGCACTTTGGGAGGCCGAGACGGGTGGATCATGAGGTCAGGAGATCGAGACCATCCTGGTCTACATGGTGAAACCCCGTCTCTACTAAAAATACAAAAAACTAGCCGGGCGAGATGGCGGGCGCCTGTAGTCCCAGCTACTCGGGAGGCTGAGGCAGGAGAATGGCGTAAACCCGGGAGGCAGAGCTTGTAGTGAGCCGAGATCGCGCCACTGCACTCCAGCCTGGGCGACAGAGCGAGACTCTGTCTCAAAAAAAAAAAAAATCGTATTGCCAATGTACCTATTTTCTTTTTATATAATTTGAGATGTGATATTTCACTCATATCAATAAGTTAAATATTTTGGTATATGGATAGCAAAGATAGTGAATGACCATTTCCTTGATGGAATTAATTTAGGAGCAATGTATACCCAGAAGTGGTCTAACGTACATTTTTCTCCCAAACTAAATGTGTCAGATTTACTTTGTGCACATATTAGTCTCCCTACTTAAAATAATCCTGCTCCTTCATTCTACCTGTTCAAATTCTACCCATAATTTAGAGCCCAGGGGAAGGCAAATATTTTACAAATCATTTCCTGACTATCCCAGCCCATATTCATCTTCCTAACCTCTAGCCTCTATTTAATCATTTAGGGCTTAGTGATAGAATGCTTTGTATTATTTGCTATCATTTTATATTTTAAAACCAACTAAAATGTATAGAACAGTTGATAATTATTCCAGCCTGAAAGGACAACCTGAGACAGTGATACAAGGTAAATTCAATAAAACCAAATTGTGAACTTGTTTATTCTCTTTAAAGCCTACCCAACATGAACATGAGTTCAAAAATACTATTGATTTGGATTTTCCAACGAGTTAATTCTAAAAACTGGTTTATGGAAGACTGGAGGAATTCCTTCCTTCTCCCTCACCCCCAACACACACACATAATACAACACACACACTAGCACACACACTCAACCACACATACTTGGACATGAGTAACAAGTGTACAGAAAGAAACGCTCTGGATACTAAAATAATAGAGCACACTATACATGCTCAAAATTCACACACCCTCAGTCATCTATAACCCAAATTCAGAGTCCATTTCATTGGTGGTTAGGGCATGCCTCTGGGCATTGAACTGCTGGGTTAATCTGGGAATTATTCTTTTAGATCAGACATGAAATCAAGCAGAGAAAAATGTGAGAGGAGGTGGAGGGTAGTTGTCTTTTTCCTGCAGTAAGAAAATGTGTATTCCAACAAACTGAAGAAAATTGAGTTCACTCTTTATAGTTAAAACTACATATTACTTTGAGTTCAAATTCTTTCTATTAATACATAAGATTTATTGAAGTTATATTGTTTGAGTAGGATCAAGAAAGCTGAATATTATTTCAGGTTTTCAAGCCATAAGGACAAATAGTGCCTTTAGGTTTTCCATTCAACTAGGAAAATTATAGCTTCATATTTGCAACACTAAAGCTAATGCAGTGTCAGCACCTCCATCAAACTCCGTTGTTCAGCAGTTTATAATTCAAGCAGAAATGTTCACTCCAAGACCAAACTTGGCCTACACAATCTCAAAGAAAATGGAGAAAAAATTATTTTGGCTAGCGCTGACTTATAAAAGCAAAAGAGAGGGTGCTTTTACAAAGTGCTTTGAAAAACATTTTTGAGAATCTGAGAAAGTAACTGGGGATTACTGAGTTGACATCCGGCATTACTAAAGTTATAGAAAGGACCCCAGAATTCCATGACATCACATCAGCATCAGGAGTATCATAAGTACTTTCATGAAATTCTTCATCAGGACTAATTTCCTTATCAAACAGAATTACTGTTAATAGGAAAATAAACAGTTATAGTGGAAAAATAAAGACAAATAGGTAAAAATTTCTCATGAGGGCAACACAAGACTTTAGATCAATTTTCCCTTTAAGTACTAACTCTCTTGTGCACCATATAGACATATATAAAATGAAAAAAAAAATTCCCCAGTTTTAAAAGTAGTTCACAATGGCGGGCTGGAATTTCCAGAAATAACCTTTCTCTTCCCAAATGCTAACTTGTACTTAGAAACAGCTTAAGGTAGAAGGGGATTTCCAGCCACAGGTGACAAGAGCTATTGGGCTCCTCATTCACTAAAGCTGGGTAGGGATCCAGTGAGTTCTGGGATCTCATGCACTTTGAAGTTCTGGGGCAGGTGGTTTGTAGATTGCCTGCTGCCTTTGTGGCATCCTGTGGTAAGCTGGCCGCCAACCCCTCATTGCTCTGATCTCTTACACCTTCAAAATATGTCAAAACTTTAATATAATGGGATCGGGGGGCATTACATAAAAAAAAATCATCTTTTCCTATCTATACAAGGCTCCCTTGTACTAAATACAGTGTAATTCTAGGCACTCCGTGTCTGTTTTCACTCGGCATTTATTAAAGCCCTATTACGGGCCAGGCCACAGATGATTTGATACGATTCTCATCCTTTAGAAGGTGTCAGGAGAAAACGAAAAGTCCACA
Source organism: Colobus angolensis palliatus (assembly GCF_000951035.1). Taxonomy (NCBI): domain Eukaryota; kingdom Metazoa; phylum Chordata; class Mammalia; order Primates; family Cercopithecidae; genus Colobus; species Colobus angolensis. The sequence continues at coordinate 2,273,033 of NW_012113586.1, read as the reverse complement.
AAAGGAACTCCAGTACAATTGTGGAGTGCCATCTGGACGACTTCACTGAAAAGGGTCTGAAGGTGTCAGAGCGACACCTCCTCTCTTCCCCACCACGCAGCTCTCACCAGCTTTTGTAATCACACTGACTCACCTGGTGGGTGTTCCCTTCCTTCTTCCCTTAAGTTCCGCTCGTTTATCAAGCACCCCCCTGTCCCTGGGACCCTGGGTCCTGGAACCATCAGGCCATGGAGAGATATGGATGAGAGGGCGAGCCTGAAGGCGTTGTCTAGGAGGGTCTGGCCGGGCCTCTGGCATTGCCGGGGGTGCAGGGAGGGCTTAAAGGGCTCAAGGCTCACCTGATTGAACTGTGCAGCTATGAGCGAGGGTTCCCATATCTTAGAATTGGTGTTCACAGTCCCGCCTTTCTCTTTCTTGGGTGCCATGCAAAGGACGGAAGGAGCATTGGCCTCTAAACTGGGCTCAGGCCCTGCCTAAGCGTCCCCGCTACCAGAGTAACCGAAGCTACGCCCAGTTCCTGAACTACGTCGGCTCCCCTCCCCCAACCCCGTTCAGAATCCTTGGGTCAACCGCTTCCGTCTCCACAGCAACGGAGTTTCAGAGCGCGCGGCAGCTGGAGGGCGGGATTCGCAGTCCCCTGGTCAAATTTTAGGACTTTTCAGAAGGAAAGCTGCACAAGTGGAGGAGAGCAGGACGAGGCTGGCCTCGGCAGGTCGGGCTAAGTTCTGCTACGGTCTGAGGTGTTGTTGTCTAGAAACTCAAAATCTCTGGAATCCCATCCAGGACTCCTCCACCACGATTTCTTCCGATCCTGAGTAACCTAGATTGGAACACTGACCCCTTAAGGGGGCAGCCCATGCCGTTTTTTTCCCAACCGCTCTAATCTGCCCCAAATGCTTCCTTATATGAAGCCAAATTTGTCTCTCCTTAACCTCTACCCTCTCCTCTGGTCTTAGTTCAGCCTCCACCTCTGGGGCCTTAGTAAACAAGTCCAATCACCTTTCCACAAGACCCCTTATCTAATTGTAGGTGGGATTAATGTACTTCTCTGCCCAGACAGCTCCAGTCCTTTAAACTGCCTTTTATTGATTGGTAAATAGATTATTTCTTTTTTTTCCCCTTTTTTCCCACCCTGCACTCATCAATATCTAAAATATCCTGGTTGGACAAATTTCCCAAAATAATGATAGTAATAAAAACCATTGTTTCTTGAGCACTGGTTATATGCTATATACAAGATTATTTCATTTAATTCTCACAACCACCTTATCCCAGTTCCCACAGTGATCGATGGTGCCAGGATTAGATCCCAGGATTATCTGAGTCACAGATCTAGTGTGCATAACTGCTACACTGCTGTCTACTACTGTTTTAGGCCTGCCAAAATGAGGGCTACCCCCCTCTGGAGTAGGTGGGTGTCACCCAGGCTGGAGTGCAATGGTGGATCTCCGCTCACTGCAAGCTCTGCCTCCCAGCAGAGGCAGACTGGGTTCAGGCCAGTGTCCTTCTTCAGCCTCTGGAGTAGCTGGGACTACAGGCGCCAGCCACCACCCTAGTCTAATTTTTGTATTTTTAGTAGAGGCGAAATTTCACTATGTTAGCCAGGATAGGCTGGATCTCTTCACCTGGTGATCCGCCTGCTTCGGCTTCCCAAAGTACTGGGATTACAGGCGTGAGCCACCGTGCCCCGCCAGGGTCTCTGCCATCTTTAAGAGCTGTAACACCGCGAAGGTCCGCGGCTTCATGCAAACTCCGGACACATCATTAAGGGACTTGAATATCAGACATTTTTCTATCGGAAAATGTGAGGGGTCCTGGAACCAATTCCCTGTGGATACCAAGGGACCATTAAAGGAAAACAATTTCTAGAAACAGTCTTTCACGGAAATTTTACCGAAAATTACAAGTTTTTATTTCTTGCTGGAATAAATGCAGTTCATCTTCTTGGGAGGAAATAGATAGATCCTATGGCAGCCTAACCATAGGCTAGATAATTTATATCTGGAAGCCCTCTTTTGTCATGAGAATAAAATAACTGATGCATGGTGATGCCAGAGAGAGATCTGCCAGAAGAGGATTTTCCTGAGAGTCTCTTTAACAACACCTAGGCTGCTATTGATTACTTTTCATAGCATTTTCTCGAAAATTTTGTTCTTCACCAAAATTGTTTTAGCATTTGTAAGATGAAAATTTTCTTTGTATTATGGCAACAAAATAGTCTCTTTCAGACCAAAAAAAAAAAAAAAATCTACTGAATCATTAATTAGATCATTCTAAATTTTGATCAAGTTCTCATAGTTTTAAACTGGGGAAAAAAGTTCTGCCATTTTATTAAAAGGTAGTAAAAAGTTTGTTGGTATTCCAGGATATTTTACAAAAAATTTAACTACCTGTTTGTGCATGTCACGCTACCTTACTAATATTCTTTCTTCTTGAATGTGAATGCACACTTCAAAATAAACCATTACTTGCAATCAGTTTTGACAAATCACTAGCAGATGATTAATAAAATAGGTTGCAGATAAGAAAGGGAAGAAACGGAATAAGCAGAAAAAAAAAGTAAAATTAAGTGTTATTTAAAAATTGCAGAGATAGTGTCACTAGCCATTTTTTTACAAGTGATAGCTGTCCAACCACAATATTGGCAGCAATAAGATGTTTGCAATATTTATTGTGACAAAAACTATCCAGTTGTTCATCAAACATTTTCTTTTCTCCTAATATGGGAGTCAGACATTTTTTTGGCCTTTCTTATTCTTAGATATGAACATGTGACTCAGTTCTAGCCAAGCCTGGCCTTGAAAAATGTCTCCCAGCATTGTTCATACCCTTTTTTCTTGATATTGTGGTGGCATTGAAAACCTTGAATCTCTGAATGATTGCTGTGACACAGAGGTCTCCCCTTCCCCTGAGGATCATCCTGCTTCTCCCACCAAAAGCATTTGCTTGGGACTATTATGTAGGTGAGAATTAAACGTTTTTCTTGAAGCTGCTGAAGTACTGGGGTTTGCTGTATCAGCCAGGGTTACCGTAACGACCCTAACATTTTTTATTATTTTCATCTGAGAGTCACCTGTTAATAAATCTAACACCAGCCAGCCTTTCTGAAACTGCCTGAGAGAACAACCTTGTTACTTTCAAGGAGGCAATACACAATGCTGGCCACCGTGAGAGGCAGGAAGTTGTAACCCCTGCCTCCCCACTACCCCTGCATCAAGTGAGATCTCGATCTTCCTATTTTTCAGAAGATAAACCAACTAGATCCATCGCCTAGCTATCCGTATACATACTTTATAATTTTGAAAATGATTTAAAGGGATTGAACATTTTAAAAGCTAAAAATAAATATTTCAGAATGGAAGAGTGTATTTCTAATATAATCTTTTATAGTTTCCTTGGTAAAGTCCTACCAGAATACATTTAAATATGGAAGGTTTTCCAAAATGCATTTAAGGAGTTTAAAATAAAGGTTTTATTACAGAATGCTTTTTGCCCAGTTTTGGCCTTTTCCATTATTCTAGGGAAAGTGGTATTCTGGATAATTTATGATACAAAATGGGAAGATATTATATGGTAACCAAATTTATAAGGGGTTTCATCATAGAATTGGTCTGTTTAATTTCAGAAAATAGGTGTGAATGACAATGTTCATAGTTTTAAGTAGCAAAAGTCATCCAGCCAAAAAAGGACCCTGCCAAGAACAGAAAAAAAGCATTACCATCTGTCATACATTTATGCTTTTTTGGTATAATAAATTGTTTCCCCCACTAAATATAAGTTGAAACTTTATAAGCATATGCTTTACTACATAAATTTTCCCATATGTCAGTGGCTAAAACAAAACTATACTATTTGGAGAATTTTCTTTCACATTGGCAGGGTTACTCCTGGTTTGTTTGATTTAGTTTTTCCAGTATGAGTTTGCATTTGATATGTTTAGTTTACCAAAGACTGTCCACTTTTAGAGATGCATGATTTCTTTAGGCTATGATTACTGAATAAGTTATTTCTTCAAGTTTTATGCTTTGATCTTATAATTCACTCTTATTCAGGTGTGAAGTCAGTCATATTACTTTTCATACTTGAAAGGTTTAGCCAACTATTGATGCATCCAGTATTTCCATTGTTGTCAGGTAACATCAGGAACTATGGACCAATTCACTTCTAGGCCAGGATTCCAGGTATTCGAAATCCATTTAGCTGCAGCAACCAACTTGCCTTGGGTTAAGAAGGTCTCACAGGTGTCTACTGATTTCTCCGGTTGGTATCTTACATTCAAGAACACCTCTCGGTATACATATGTCTTGTTCACATCATGATCTTTGCATTTCTGACCTTCAAAATAGGGTGCTATAATGCCCTGTCTTTGAGTTTTTATTGTATGTGATACAGAGGGCTAGGTACAGTTACAGGATCCAAAACATATGGAGAATATTATACCTGCATTCTATGGTCAGCATTAGCTTCCTATTTATTTTTGAGTGCTATTTAAAGTGTTGACTTTAATCTTTAAAGCCCCTCATTGTTTAGAAGCCAGTTACTCCAGATATCACATCTCTCCCTATGCATCACTGTGGCAATTAAAATCAGCTGCAGTGCTTGCAGTTTGTAATCCCGTGTGAATTCTGGGGAGCCTGGGAGTAGATCACTTTCCAGAGAAGAACTTCCCTAAGAACCCTCAGTTTCTGTCAATGATAAAAGCAGTATTTGGAGTTTATAGTTTTGGCCTTGAATGTCTTGTCATATATCTGTAAGTGTCTGGAACCATAATTAAGTGCTGTTGATTTAATTTTTATGTTATTTGTAGTGAGAGAGTTTAGAATACCGAATCTACATTTAATGAATCAGAAAAATACCAGCTGTACATAGTAAAAATAGACAAAGCTAAAATTCATCTGTTTCATATTTATTAGTGTGGGAGTTTTCACTCTAGTGTTCTCTCAAGTCCTTCTTTGAATCTAATTTTAATATCTTCAGTGAAGGGATTTGCCCTGAATCCTTAGGGAACCATTTCAAAATCCATAACTCATGTAATTCTTTTCTCTAAATGCTTACCTAAATGTTTGATTTCTTAATGTTTTATCAGATGTCTGTTACTTATAAATGTGTTCTATGTTAAATAATAACTTTCTTTTTGTTGTATACAAGGTAAAAGCTATAGTTGAGGTAAACCTACTCCAATCTAACAGATGACACCAAGTAATATTATGCCAGATCATGGAACAATCTTTTGGAGAGAACAGATGATTTGTACTTGGGCGTTGAGGACCTGGTAGCATTGTATATGAGGCTTAGGTGAAGAGTGGTATCCACCACTTTTCTTACCCATCCTTCTTCAACTTCTCATTCCTTTTTCCAGCCTAACCCTCAGCCTTCTTCAAAAAAAAAATGCAGGATACCACTAGGAAGATTTCCAAATGACTTCCTAGGAAGTTTCTGTCTGACTATGATCTTGTAAATGTTAAATGCAACTGTGTTACTCACCTTTTTCTATCTTACCATGTATGCCAATCCATAGTTCCAGGAATTAATTTTGCTTTGCTAGATTCCAATTTTTTTGTAATATCCTGTAATGGAGGGAACCCCAGCCAAAGGCTGTAGGATACCATAGTGCCCCACTTATTGAGAAGGGGTTATCATTCAGTAGGACCCAATTTTCAAGCCCATAGATCATTTGCTTACCTAATAGCTATAAAATGTTCTTTCTTAGTATTTTATACTATGTTCATCTCATGGTAAGACAATGTTTATCTGATTAAATAAAATTGTATTTCTCAGTTGACTGGTGTTGCCATTTAGAGGGATGGGAATGCTAGAAAAAGAAGGTTCTGGAGGGGTTGAGTGGCAGGTGAGGAAATTATGATTTTGGTTTTAGACACATTCAGTGTGTGTACCGTTGAGACATCCAGATGTCTCAGGCAATTGGGTATGTGGGCCTGATGCTCACAGCAGGCATAGACAGGGGTGAATCATCAGCATATGAGGTTGAGTTTGCCCAGAGAGACCACCAAGTAAACAGGGGAGCAGAACCTAGATCTGAACCTTTAGGAGACTGTGGTTGTGAGGAAGAAAATAGATATGTGACCAAAGAGGTGTGTCACTGAAGCCAAAGGATGCGATGAGAGCATTTTTAAAATGAGGGGGTGTCCAGCAGTGTTAAATGCTACTGAGAGGTCAAGTGAGAAAGACTGAAAAATGCTTGCTGGATTTAGGGAAAAAAAGGTCAGCAGTAGTTAGCTACTCTACTTTAGTTACATTCAGTGGAATGCATTTCGTATGCAGGTAATTTTCCTGCTGTTCTCGGGTCAAATTGATCTTTAAGAGTGAATTCTTAAAAAAATTACATTTCCAATAGTTTGACATGTGGTGGATTTATGTGGCTAAAAGAATTAATATTGTTAAAATGTCCATACTACCCAAAGCAACCTAAATATTCAGTGCAACCCCTATCAAAATACCAGTGGCATTCTTCATAGAAACAGAAAAAAAAAAATTCCTAAAATTTATATGAAACTGCAAAAGACTCTGAATTGCTGTAAAGCAACCCCAAGCAAAAAAGAACAGAGACAGAGGTATTAATATTACATTACCTGACTTGAAACTAAACTACAAAGTTATAGTAATTAAAACAACATGGTACTGGCATAGAAACACACAGACCAATGAAACAGAATAGAGAACTCAGATATAAATTCATACATTTACAGTTAACTTATTTTCAACAAAGGCTGCAAAAACATACCCTGGAGAAAGGACAATCTCTTCAATAAATGGCACTGGGAAAACTGGACAACCACTAGAATAAAACATTGGAGAAATGTTTTGGAACATTGGCCTAGGCAAAGATTTCTTTAGTAGGACCTCAAAAGCACAGGCAACAGAAGCAAAAATGGATAAACGGGATCTTATCAAGTTAAAAAGCTTCTGCGCAGCAAATGAAACAGTCAATAGTGAAGAGACAACCCACAGAATGACAGAAAATATACACAAACTATTTAAATGACAAGAGATTGATAGCTAGACTATATAAGGAACACAAACTACTCAATAGCAAAAAAAAAAAAAAATTAAAAACACCGAATAATTGGATTAAAACATGAGCAAAAGATCCGAATAGACATTTCTCAAAAGAAGGCATACAAATGATCAACAGGTATATGAAAAATTGTTCCACATCACTAACCATCAGAGAAATGCAAATCAAAGCCACAGTGAAACATCATCTCACCCCAGTTAAAACGGCTTTATCAAAATGACAAAAAATAGCAGATGCCAGTGAGGATCTAAAGAAAGATAAACTCTCGTACACTGCTGGTGAGAATGTAAATTAGTACAAACACTATGGAGATTGGTATGGAGGTTCCTCAAAAATATAAAAATAGAACTATTGTACCATCTAGCAATCCCACTGCTGGGTATATATCCAAAAGAAAGGAAATCAGTATATTAAAGAGATGTCTTCACGCCCATGTTTATTGCAGCACTATTCACAATAGTCAGTATATGGAATCAACCTGTGTCCATCAATGGATGGGTGGATAAAGAAAATGGGGTACATTTACACAATTAAATATTATTTGGCTGTAAAGAAGAATTAACTCTGGTTTGCAACAACGTGGATAGAACTGGAGGACATTATATTAAGCAAAATAAGCTAGGCACAGAAAGATAAATATTATATATTCTCACGTATATGTGGGAGCTAAAAGATTGATCTCATGGAGATAAAGAGTAGAATTATGGTTACCAGACACTGATTAGGGTAATAGGGATGGGTGGGGAATAAAGAGGCGTTGGTCAATGGGTACAAAAATACAGTTAGATGGAATAAAATCTAGTGTTCGGTAGCACAATAGGGCAATTATAGTTAATTTATTTTATATTTCAAAATTACTAGAAGACTGGAATTGGAATGTTTGTAACACAAATAAATGACAAGTATTTGAGGTAATAGATATCCCAATTACCCTGATTTGATCATTACACATTGTATGCTTGTATCAAAATATCATATTCTCTAGAAATATGTACAAGTATTATACATCCCTAAAATGTAAAAATAAAAATTTTGTTTACATTGTGTAAGCTAGCAAAATCATATCTATTACAATACACAGTTTTTATTATATACATCTCAATATTTGTAATATTTTTTCTTTTTTTTGAGATGGAGTCTCGCACTGTTGCCCAGGCGGGAGTGGTGCGATCTCGGCTCACTGTAAGCTCCTTCTCCCGGGTTCACACCATTCTTCCGCCTCAGCCTCCCAAGTAACTGGGATTACAGGCGACTGTCACCATGCCTGGCTAATTTTTTTGTATTTTTGGTGGAGA
>NW_012113586.1:2243650-2264586 GCF_000951035.1 Colobus angolensis palliatus | reverse complement strand
TTTTGAGGTGAAGTCTCACTCTGTTGCCCAGGCTGTAGTGGTGCGATCTCAGCTCACTGCAAGCTCCGCCTCACGGGTTCACGCCATTCTCTTGCCGCAGCCTCTGGAGTGACTGGGACTACAGGCACCCACCACGACACCCGGTTAATTTTTTGTATTTGTAGTAGAGTCGGGATTTCACCGTGTTAGCCAGGGTGGTCTAGATCTCCTGACCTCGTGATCCGCCCGTCTTGGCCTCCCAAAGTGCTGGAATTACAGGCGTAAGCCACCGTGCCCATCCAGGCCTTCAATTTTTTAAAGATATCAGTGAGCACTGGCCTCTATGCACAGTATAAAGAAATTTTCACAACACTGGCATCTCTTAAGTTTTAAAATGTAATAGTAAGGAAATCATCCTATTAAAATCTACTTTAAGCATATTTTGTGAATGTGTCAGTCTGAAAAGGGAGGAAGGATAATGTCATACTGAGGAAAAGGCCCTATACTGCATTTCTGTCCGCTTTCAAATACACATTCTCAGAAAACTTCCAACAAAGGTTTTACCATTTGGTTGACAAAAATGAATGTAAGCAAAGAATATGAGAAAAAAGAAAGCACTTGAAGTCAGACAGCAGGAAGCAAAGAAAAACGATAAGAAAAGACTCATTCAAAAACAAAATTTCAGCCAGTGCACAAATCTATCAGCAGAACAAATAATGCTTCTAAAGGTGGTGGTGTAGGCTGGTCTGTCTGTCTCGTTCCACTTCTGAATGAATCTATTCAGGTCTTCTGCCATTTCCTTTATGGGAGCCAACTGTTTCTAACTCTGCCCATCCAAATAACAGCTTTATTGGCTCTTTCTTATATTTCATCTCTGTACTATATTAAGCAAAACAAAACTTTATTCTTTGTGTGTTATGCTTTGATTTTGGTGCTTTACTTTTTGTTTTGTAAATAGCAGTGGCTTCTTTATGCTCCCATGGTTCGTTCTTTTCTTTTCTTTTCTTTTCTTTCTTTCTTTCTTTTTTTTTTTTAAAGCTGGTTATATCTTTAGGCTTCCATTTTTTTCTCAAAATCAAGTTACACAATTTGCCAATCATCCACATCTTAAAACTTTACGATTATTTTTGCATAACTGTATGCACTTCACCTGAGCCAGCGGTCTTAATCCTTTAGAGTGTGGCCATTTTCCGCTACTATACTTTTGCGTAATAACCATTGCCAATTTTATTCCACTAAGTAAATTCCTCATTTTATTGAAATTGTTTTTATAAAGCTTAAGTTACTTACGTTTATACGTACAATCTCTTCTCCCTCCCCGTTCAGTCTGGTAGTCGTTTGAAACCCTATTAAGCTATTTGTTATCACGGTTTTTAAAACTCCTCCTGATATTAGCTGTTCAACTTGTCATATAGTCCTTCTTCAACACAAGAGGCTAATTAAAAAGTGGAGAATCCAATCATAGACCTGAGAGGCACTATCAGAGGGCAACTTGTGCCCTTGAGAAAAAACAACACTGTTTCTCCTGGGTTCAATTCCCTGCCCCACTCCTTGCTGGCTGTTTGATGACCTTGAGCAAGTTATTTAATACCTCTTTGCTTCACTTTTTTGTTTTGTTTTTAAAAATGAGATGAGAATAATTATGTTTGTGTTACAGGACTGTCATGAAGGTGAAAGTAGTAGCTATCGGTGATTAGAACAGTTCTAGAATACTAGACCTTGATAAATGTTAGCTAATATTTTTAAAATAAATGTTTTATTTTAGAATAGTTGTAGATTTACAGTAAAGTTTCAAAGATAGTGCAGAGGGTTTGCATGTATCCGCATCCAGTTTCCCCTATTGGTAACATCTTAAATTAGTATGGTATATTTGTTGCAACAAATGAACTAATACTGATATGCTAACTAATAGTTTTAACCCAATGTCCTTTTTCTGTTCCAGGATCCCACCCAGAATGCCACATGACATTCAGAAGTCTTGTCTCCTTAGGCTCCTCCAGACTGACAATTTCTCAAACTTTGTTTTTGATGACCTTGACAATTTTGAGGTGGTATGATAATTTGTGAAGTGTTTCTCGTGCTTAACCTGGAGTTACAAGATAGGAGAAAAAGACCAAAGATGTGAAGTGCCATTCTCATAACATCATGTCAAGGGTAATGCTATTTCCATGAATTATCATCGATGATGTTAACCTTGATGTCCTGGCTGAGGTCGTTTACTAGGTTTTTTCTCTACGAAGTTACTCCCCACCCTGTACCTTTCCTGACTGTGTTTTTGGGAAGGAAGTCACTATGTACAGCTCACACGTAAGGTATGGGAAATCACACTCCAACGTCCTTTGGCAGGGTAGTATCTATTCCTACATAAATAACTTGAAATTTTTCTGTATGGGAAATTTTCTACCTCACTAATTTATTTATTTAGTCATTTGCTTTCCTCAGTAATGACTTATGAATGTTTATCCTTTGGGTTGTATTCCAAATGTAGTATAATATTTATTTATTTTATTGTTCAGTCAGTTGCCCTAGCTTTGATATTTGAGAGGTCTTTTAATTGGCTCTGTGTCTCCTCAATATACCCCCTTATTGGATTTTTTCTTTTTTATTTTCTGACACTACAGATGCTTCAGGCTCACTGATTTTGCATATTACCTGACCCTGCCCTAGAAGCAGCCAATTTTCCAAGGAGCCCTGATTCCCTTTCCTGGAGAATGGTTGAACATGCTCTTTGCTACTGGAGTATCTTTTGTTTCTAGGCCCTCTCAGTGGACAGATTTAAGAAATAACCCATGTATACGCACATATATATACACAAAATTGCTTCTTTATCTATTTGTGTCTACATTAAGGTAAACATGAGTTCACACTAATATTTCCCACTCTAATCCAGTACCACATGGTTCCTTCTAGCCTGCTAATATTTTATTAGCTATTCATTCATTCACTTATTGATTCATTCAACAAATTTTGTTGAGTGTCTGTTATATGCCAGGCCCTGTGCTCAGCACTAAGGATTAGAGATCCTGGTGGATACTGTCCCTACTCTCATGTAGCTTAGAATCCATTTACACGTTACATTTTTACTTTAGCTCTATGGTACTACCAAGGAATGACATCAATCACAATAGCCTATTTCCATATCCCTCTGCATTTTCCCACCATAGTCCATTCTCCCACTTCCAAGACTGCACTACCTTTTATTGATCATCTGTTTTCCTCTCTACCCTCATTTCTCCTCTGTCAGCTCTTTTCCCTGTGGGGTTTTCACCTTTCATTAAAACACTGCAGCAGAAGAGTGGCTTAGATGCTAAATAAGAGTATTATACCCCCTATTTGTGTTGCACATTTGAAAGCTCTTTCACATCTCATTTTTGAGTATAGAATTATGTAAAGAATGATAGGGTATTACCAAGGTGCTTTGTTTAGGGTGGCATCTTATGATTGCCGCTCACATATAAATTCATATGGGATTTGTCATCACCTACTGCTATCTGGAATTGGAGGCCCCATGTTAGTTTCTTAGGAAGACAATCGCTACTGATGCAAAACTGTACAGTACCTCTGATTTTAATGCTTTTCTTTTCTGTTTACTGAAAATATTTTCATGCTTTTAATGCTTTAATGATTTTAATGCTTTTCTTTGCTGTTCATTGAAAATCTATCATTATATCTCCTTCACTCTGAAGATCATTATATTTGCCTGCCTTCTTTTTTCTTGAGTAAACGTTCTAGAAATTTATCAATTTTAGCAGTCTTTCTGATAACAACTTTGGGCTTGTTTGATCCTCTCTATTGTGTGTTTGTTCTCTGTTTCATTATGTTTTGCCCTTTTTTATTTCCTGACTTTTATTTTCTATATTCTGTTCTCAAATTTATAAAGTTGAATGCTTAGCACATTAATTTTAGCCTTTTTAAATTTGGTAATATAATCATTTAAGCCCTCATACTTCCCTCTAATTGCTACTTTGGCTTCACATTGCAAGCATTAATATACAGAGCATTTATTATTGTTTAGTGCTTTACAATTTCTAATTTTCATTGTAATTTATTTTTTGACCCATGAATTATTAGCATGTTGATTTTGTTTTCAAATGTGTGTGAGTTTCCCCCAGTTATATATTTAATTTTGATTTCTATTTAATTGTATTATGATTAGTTTTTTAAAATGATGTTCTTTGAATTCTTTATCTAGGTCTAATCTGCTGTTTAACATTTTATTGTATTTTATTTATTTATTTTTAAAATTTCTGCTCTTGTACATCTATATGATTCACTTTTTTCAAGTCTACCTGGTACTTTGTTTAGAGAGTATCTTACTCCTTGATCCACTTAATGCTCTCTTTTATTTCTTTTGACATTTTAAGTATACTTACTCTATATTCTTAATTGATAATTGTACCGTTAGAAGTATTAGGTGTGTTTGAATATATCTTTGTTGTTTCTACTGTTATTCAAGGACTGATGTCTCCTTGTGCATTTTATTATTTTCTATAAGTTAATATTAATGAAATATTTGAGGCCTGGATTAAAGATGTCTTTCTCTCATAAATATGTGTATGCTAATCTTTGATCTGAAGTTTTATGGATCACTTACTACAAATCTGTGTGAAGGTGGGCTTGAAATCTCAGGAAACATTTATTTTTAACTCTGCTCCAGAGCTGGGACAAGCAAATTTCTTTGCTGTCATTGTCTGCGGAGTGGGATTTATGTATGTATGTATCTCAGTTTTCCGTTTTACTAAGGGTATACTCCTTTGGGTCGCAGCTCTGTGTGGGAGCCTGCTATAGATCACCTATGTGTAGAGGCTATGGCCATTGTCTCTAGTTCCTCTACTTTCCTCAGGGTTGTCAGAATGGAAGCTCATGGTTATTTTGATGCTTCTTTATCTTTCTGTTTTCCTGCTTTCACTTTGTCTTTTGGCCTTTGATGAATTCCCTTCCATACTTATCAGCTCAATTATATATTTTTAAAAATTATTTTATTCAGAATCATGACATATTTTGTAATAAGAAGGTTGTTCATTGTATTTAGTGTATCATGCTGTCAGAAACATAAATTTTATAATCTTTCTTCAAATTGTCTATCCTTGACAAGGCAGCTTTAAAAATGAAACAATGAAACTATGAAACAGAATGTAACTGCTTTCCTTTTAAATTAATTATCCCCACATTAAAGAATTTCTATGACCAACTGGTGAAAGTCTGATAATTTTGCTTCAATATTTGCAGCCTTATGTGTATTTATAACACCCAAGAATATATGTATATTTTAATGTGAATCTGTTTGCAAGAATTTATTTTTCCTTAAATTGATTTTTATTCTTTGCTTCTCTAACATAAAAATGAACGAATTCTGTCCAATGATAGAAATACTTGGATATAAGGGAGGGAACCTATATAAGGTGGTAAAATATCTGCAAAATTCAACCACAGGAATATTTCTAGGAAGAGCCCAAGGTCCTTAACCCTAATCCCCTCCCTCTCAAAATTAGACAACTCACATAAGCCGAAATACAACAGAAGGATCTTCTGAGACTGAGATTGAATAAATCTCAGCATGGCATAAATGCCATTGCAATCAAAGACATTATCTACCAAATGAGAGAGGGATACTGAGCACATATGTGGGGCAGAGGAAATCCGTTAGTCAAAGGTCACACATTACTAAGCAACAAACTGTAGAAAGTCACTTACTGTGGGAAAAACATAGATATAAAAATGCAGATTTGAGTGGAACTACACCCTGGATTTACTCTTTTTTTTTTTTCTGATGTATTGGGCTCTACATTGTCTTTGAGAAAGAAACAATGCACTAAGAAATATGAAGGAGGGTGGTTAGAAAGAGATGGAGTGGGTTGCTGGTGGTATAATGACTCTGTGTTGCATTTCTTGAGCGTTTTGAAGTAGGAGAGAGCAGAAAAGAAAAGTACGAAAAGCAAGAGGAGGAAGGTACTAGGGCTTAGATTTTCAAAACAGAAAGACTAGTTGTAGCAACCAAGTGGAGGAATGTCTGGGAGCTTTTTGGATTTTCTTTGGTTGGCTAAGGGGAAACTAATTTTGTCTTGATTCAGATTCCCTTTATAATTGCCTTTTGCCTCTGCATTTATATCCAGGCATAGTATGGAATAATCGAAGATCTCTATTCAACTTCTTGTCAAACTTTCTTAAACGAGAAATACTTGACTTTTCTCAATGAGTTGCATTACCAGTGTCCATTGAAACGCTGATGTAGAAGTATCTGTTCTGAAATACTTGTAAATCACAGCTGTAATACAAATAGTTACATACTTATTAGATTCTATTTAGCAGCTCAGGAAAGGAGAAAGGACAGATATTTTCAAACCCCCAAGTTCAAATTCAGAATGTTCCCAGTTTTACAAGAAGTGAATATATATTTTTTACTTTACTTACCCTTTTCATTTTCATTAGAGCCTTAAGACAGGTATTTATCTGAAAAGAAATGTACTTACACAATATAGTTCTTGCTAATTGGAATTCAATCTGAGAGAAATAAGAGTTCTGAAACTTTGCTTTGCAGAAATTCATAACACTTAAGTTCAGCTGAAATATCCAATTTAGAATGTTGCAGCTCTGAAATTGAGTTAGTCACTCCCTCCTCATATATTGCATATTGTCACCATGATTTTGGTTAAAATCCTGATTCTGATTATGGTTGGTGGGTACAATGAGAAAACTCTTTTTGCAACTTTTCACAGGGATACACTCACCAAAAAGAAGACCAAATTACTGGTTCTCACTTCAATAAATATTTTTACATATACTATGAAAAACACCATTTACCCATAGTGCCAAAAACAGATTGTAGGATGCCTTGGTAAAAGTAACATTATTACAGTGCTTAGCAATATAAACTCAGTAAATATTAAGTTTTCGTTTTCATTTCTCCTTCTTTATTCCTTTCCTTCCCTCTCCCTCCTCCCCCTCTCCCTCCTCCGTCTCCACCTCCTCCTCCCTCTTCTCCATTGCCCTTGTAAATATAGTTCACCAGTAACTTGTAATAAGGTTGTGCTGAGGGCCTCTGATAAACACCAACTCACACATATAAAATCTCCCTGGCTGTTTTATTTTATTCTAGACTTTACTGCTTCTACTTAATTTCCCATATTAGTCAGAAACCTCCCTTTTTCTATCTCTTCTCCTGACCTCTCGCTTCTCATTGGGATCTATCTTGGTTTTTGTTGTGGATGCTGTCTCAGTGTCAGGAAACAAGGAGTCCTCTCTCTGTTTCAGCATGGGAAAGGAGAAGGGATAAATATTTTCCAAATCTCCCAAGTTGAAATTCAGAAGGAATTTCCCTGGAAAGCAAATCTAAATGACAGTAACCAAAATGAGGAAGCAACATTCAGGCCTATAAAATGTTCTCTAAATTATAACAATGAAGAAGCTGATCAGTGGGAGGATAGGGTGAAATTGTTCTCTGATCCACAGAAACAAACCTTCAAACTCTGGTAGTTTCAGAAAAGAGCTAGAAAGGACTTGAATGAAAGATAGAGAGCATTGCATGGGTGAAAGAGTTGGCACAAGCAAAATTTCAAAGAGAAAATTACTGTGGGGTGTGTGTGTGTGTTTGTGTGGTGTGCTGGTCAGTTGGGGTGTGGGTAGGGTACAGCGATGAGAACAGTGTGATTGGAATCAAGTATACATTAAAATCAAGACATGCCAGACACAAAGTTAGGTCGGCAGTGTTAAGACAGATTACAGAAGCTCCTCTTGGAAAATTTTAGGAATGTGCACCATGATGGGTTTGACTTCTGGGTCTGGAATTCTGTTAGACTTTCCAATAGGCCTATACTCCATCTAGAGACTCAGTCCTGACCCAGGCTGTGTTAGTTCATTCTTGCACTGCTATAAAGAAATACCTGAGCCTGGGTAATTTATGAGAAAAGAGGTTTAATTGTCTCATGGTTCTTCAGGCTGTACAGGAAGCAAAATGCCGGCATCTATTTCTGGGAAGGCCTCAGGAAGCTCATAATCATGGAAGAAGTTGAAGTGGAGGCAGGCAGCTCAGATGGTGAGAGCAGGAGCTAGAGAGTGAAGGGGGAGATGTCTCACATGTTTAAATGAACTGATCTCATGAAGAGTCACTCACTATCATGAGAATAGTACCAAGGCAATGGTACTAAACCATTCATGAGAAATCTGCCCCCATAATTCAGCTCCCACCAGCTCCCACCCACCCTTTGGGGATTGGGGACCTACCTTCCTTCCTTCCTTCCTTCCTTCCTTTCTTTTCTTTTATTTCTTCTTTTCTTTCCTTTTTCCCTCCCTTCCTTCCTTTCTTCCTTCCTTCTTTCCTTCCTTCCTTCCCTCCTTCCTTCGCTCTCTTTCTTTCCCTTTCTTCCTTCCTTCTTTTCTTTTTCTTTCTTTCTTTCTTTCTTTCTTTCTTTCTTTCTTTCTTTCTTTCTTTCCTTCTTTCTTTCTTTCTTTCTTTCTTTCCTTCTTTCTTTCTTTCTTTCTTCTTTTTTTCTTCCTTCTCTCTCTCAATATCTTTATTTCTCTCTTTCTTTTCTTCCTTCCTTCTTTCTTCTTTCCTTCTTCCTTCTTTTCTCCCTTCCTTCCTTCCTTCTCTCTCTCTCAATCTCTCTTTCTCTTTCTTTCTCCTTCCTTCCTTCTTTCCTTCCTTCCTTCCTTGTCTCTCTCTTTCTCTCTCTTTCTTTCTCTATCTCTCTCTTCCTTCCTTCCTTCCTTCCTTCCTTCCTTCCTTCCTTCCTTCCTTCCTTCCTTCCTTCCTTTCTTTCAACAGACTCTTGATCTATTGGCTAGGCCAGAGTGCAGTGGCATGATCTTGGCTTACTGCAACCTCTGCCTCCTGGGTTCCAGTGATTCTCCTGCCTCAGCCTCCCAAGTAGCTGAGATTTTTGTAGTTTTAGTAGAGATGAGGTTTCTACTAAGCCATTGGCCAGGCTGGTCTCGAACTCCTGACCTCAAGTGATGCACCCACTTCTGCCTCCCAAAGTGCTGGAATTGTAGATATGAGCTACCATGCCCAGCAGGGATTATATTTCAACACAAGATTTGGGCAGGGATACATGCCCAGTGAACAGTCATGCTTCTGGGACTAGACTGACTTTTCAATCAGCTTCCTGTCTTCAGGCTTTTGCCTTGTTCCTTGGTTCCAAGACCTGCTCCTTTGCCCTAACTCTAGTATTTGGGTTTCCACCTTATTTCCCTATTCCTGGGTTCTTACCCTGTTCAGGATCTAGGTAACAACACATTCCTACGTTCCTCTCATATTGGAATCCTCTCTCCTCCAGCTTCTCCTGCCCCTTACTCTGCTTTCTTTGATATTCCCATACATTGGAATCTTTCTGTAAAAGCTAGTTCCTTTCACTGATACCAGAACTCTTTCATACCCATTTCTTTCTGAAAATACTACCTGTAGCCTACCTTAGAGAATATCCCCAAAACCACCTTGCCACTGTGGGTGGGTTTGTAACATTTCTGTTGCCTACTTGTTTCTGCTCTGTCTACTGGTTATGAGATTATATGTTATCTTGAGATAAACTTTCATTTTGTTACTCCTTACTTCTGAAGATACCATGCTCTATTCATATTTATTTATCCCCAGGGTTTAGCATATGGAAGGAACCTGGTAAATCTTTGTTGAAAGGATAAAATTCATTTGCTTTCTAGGCCTTCTATAATTTGGTCCCATTCTCCTCATCCCTCTTTTCTTCTCTTTAACACTTCACTGCATTCCAGTTAAATTTATCTTTGAATAATAGCTCTTCACATCATAGCTCTTCATCCTCCTTATCCCTCGTGCAGTATCATGGCTAGTCATTATTTCCAGGTCTTTGCTCATGCTGATTCATCACTGAAATGATCCCTTCTCTCTTGTTCTTACATCAAGCCTTGCTTGGCTCCTTTATGAAAGGTTCATTAATTACTCTAGCCAACACTAACAACATCACTTTTCGGTAATTGCTTCAATGTCTTAATTGGGTAATCTTAATGATTAAGGGAAGGATCCCCCAGTTGTTATAATCTCTTTCTCTTTTGTTTCCACTGTGCCTGGGTCAGTGTCAGGCACACAGTAGAACTCTGGGCTTACTGTTCGTTCAGCTGATTGCTGCACGCCTTGGTCCCAAGCACAGAAAAGGCAGGCTCCTCCCGCAATGGACCTTCATGCAGTCTCTTTAAGGGCTTGCTGGTCTTTGATGCCCACCTTGTTAGGCAGGGTCTTGCACATAGTAGGTGCTTGAGGATTTGGAGTCAAGAAGCCCATGTTCAAATCCCAGTTCTAACTGTGTGATTGTGGGTAAGCTACTTAACTTTTGTTAGTCTCAGGTAACTCATAAATAATAATTAAGTAATAATAGTAATTTCCCTACAGGGTTGTTAGAAGGATAAGATGTGATAATGTGTATGAACAGAGTTTTATAAAGTGCTTGGTAAGTATTGGTTAGTTTTAAAGACTCAATAAAATATGCTTGAATGAACGTGTCAGAGCATTACTCATCATTCCACGTGTGGCATCCAGATGAGGAGGCTCTAAAATTTATGACAAAATCGTTTGACAGAAAACTCACAGGATGCCAGCCACCTCATCAGTATTTGCTGTGTTCTTTCATAATATGTTGTTTTCTAAACTTGTTTCTTCTTCATTTTAATCAGGTCATGAAGGGCTCTCCAGTTGTCCTCACCATCTTGATTAACACTTAGACATGCTGTGCTGTTTATCTCTATTTTTTTTTTGTCACTGAGGTCATTTTACATGATCTTCTTGTCCTAAATGAGGATCACCACTTTCTAAGTAGTGTCTCTTTAAAAGTCGCCTTTGCTGTTTCCTTCCTCTGAGTCCTCCATGGGTATGCTATGTAGGTTAATGGGGCAGGTTGACTTGGAGGGATCCCCCTCACACCTCTCCTCCAGAAACTTTCTGCACCTCCTCTTCCCTGCTGTCATTCCAATGGTAAGGATTCCAAATGGGAAGGGCCTCTATGTTGGTGATACCAACTGCTGAACTGCAAATGATAACTCATTCTGGTGTGGTGTTGACAGAGGAGAAAGGCAGAGGGAGGCATGTTCCCCAGCAGCAGGTGGTGGCACTGGTCCAAGGAGAAGTATGTGGACAGTCTTTGACAACAGCACAAGCCTGGCTTAGGATTTTTTTTTTTTTTCCTCCATTTATTATGACCAGCTCCAAGAATAGGGAAGAACTTGGCAGAAAAGCCCCAGAGTGCAGGCTGTGCTAGTCAGCAACGGTAGTGGTCAATTACTGGGATATTTCATTTTTTAAATTTATTTACTTATTTTTGAGCTACATTGGAGGCTGTGAATGGTGGGTATGTGTCAAGTTCCTATCTTTTAACCCAGTAATTTCAATTCTAAATTATAAGTAAAAAATTAGTTATACTGTTGTTGGTCACAGTATGTTTATAGTAGGTTGGAAAATAAACTAAGCTTTTAACAATAGAAACTTGTTTCATTAATAATGGCACATCAAAATGATGAATGATTAGGCACTCATTAACATGATGCTTCAGAAGAATATTAAATTACATGGAAACTTTTCAAGATATATTAACTACAAATCAGCAAGTTACTAACATAGATTGCACAGTCTGATCTCAAGTTTATATGAGTGTGGGAGGCAGTATATTTTATGGGCTACAAGCACATCCTCAGGAGCTCGGCTGCCTCTGTTCAAGTACCAGCTCTACCACGTAATATGTGTGTAGCCTTGGGCAAACCACCTCTCTGTGCCTCAGTTTCTCCATATGTTAAGTGGAGATAATAACTTTGCCAATCTAATGAGATTGTTCTGAGGGCTAAAATAATCCACCTAACATGCTTAGAACAGTGCTGGCTCACAGCATTCCTAGAGTAGATATTAGCTATTCTTATAATGCAGTCATACACACATAACATTCGGTCAACAGTGGGCTGCATGTACGGTGGAATTTCCATGAGATCGTAATGGAGCGGAAAAATTTCTATCACCTAGTGATGTGGCCATCTCAATATCATAGGGCAATTCATACCTTTTCTGTGTTTAGATACACAAATACTTACCATTGTATTACAATTGCCTACAGCATTCAGTATAGTAACTTGCTACACAGGTTTGTAACCTAGGAGAAATAGCTATGCCATAACAGTATAGGTATGTAGTAGGCTATACCAAGTAGGTTTGTGTAACTACACTCTGTGATGTGTGCACAACAACAAAATTGCTCAGTGATGCATTTCTCAAATGCAACCCTGTCACTAAGTGATGCACGACTGTAATTATATATGCATAAAAGGGATAATACTAAAATAAGAGTGATTATCTCTAAATAGTATGATTATGGTTTATTAGAATTTTCTTCATTGTGTATATTTATACCTGTGTATCTTCTACAATAAATACATAATATTTTATAATATGAAAAACATAGTGAAAGTGGCTTAAAAGTACAGTTTGTTATTAAGAGATGAAAATACAGAATTTTTTTTGCAAGGAAGATACTCCACAAATTAATCTGAAGTGCAAAAAGTTGTATTAGGTTTCTTTCTAAATTTAAAATTCTGTTCAACCCTAAATATTTATTTGGAGAGGACATTGTTAAGATATTGTCCTTTAGTAATATCAGAATCTAATTTATTTTTGTTTTTGTTAGATGAATTCTCTTGGATAGACGGATTCAAACAGAAAAATGAAAAGAGAAGTCAGATGGAAAACTCTGGAAAATCCAAGGAGGGAGCTAGTTGGTGATGAGCAAAGCTACATGTGCTGTCTTGATAGCCACAGAGAAGAATGGAGACCTCGGTACCTGAGTGGAAAGAGAAGAACATGGGCAACATAATGAGATTTTGTCTCTACAAAACAACAACAACAACAAACAAACAAACAAAATTAGCTGGGTGTGGTAGTGTGCACTTGCAACTTCACTACTCAGCAGGCTGGGGTAGGAGGATGACTTGAACCCAGGAGTTCAATGCTCTAGTGAGCTGTGATTGCACCACTGCACTCCAGCCTGACAGAGCAAGACCTTGTCTCAAAAGGAAAAAAAAAGAAAGGAAAACAAATAATTTAAAAAGAGAAGGGAGAATGAAAAGAGTCACAACTTTGATAAAGTGGGGAGCATTGGGTTGGGTATGGAATGGCAACAGTCTTGTCTAGTTCGGAATCAGACTGACCTGAGTTTAGTCCTTAACATCTACCCTTTTGCCCTTCTTATTTTATTTCCCTTCCCTTCCCATTTTCTTATTCATTTAATAAAGATTCTGAGTTCTACTTTCTTTTCTGTATTATGGTAGGCTTTGGGAATGCAAAGTTAAATGAAATATGTTCTATACTTTCAAGGAGGATTGGGCCTCATGGTGGTGATAGCTGACTCAGCAGACAATCACACAATGGTGTTTTCAGTGCTTTGGTACAGATACTCATAGGGTGCTGCAAGAGCAAGAGGACTGGTAATGAAGTCTGCCTTTGTGATGAGATGGTTGGTGGTAAGACACATGGTGGGTGGCTTCTGACAAAATGGGCCATAGGATGAGTATTGTAGAAGTTAGTGGTAGACAAAGATGGAAAGAGGAAACTGCAAGTGTAATGTACATAGGGTGGTACAGTAGTTTGAGGAACCACAAGGAGCTTCATCTTGTGGGAAAGATTGGTATAAATGGGGGAACAGAAAGAAAGATGGACAGAAACCAGATCATGATGGGCCTGGTTTGCTAAGGTGAGGATTCACTTGTATGAAATCATTGAATGTGATGGGAGTCTGTTGATGCCTGAAAATCCTGGAGAGTGACTGATTTGGGGGAAGAAAGCTTTATGATCATTTCTGTGTTTGGCTGTGTGATCTTGGGCAAGCAACCTTTATGAGCTCCTTCTCTGTGAAATCTATAAGCTGACTGTACTACAACCCACCTTGCTGTGCTATTGCAAAAATGAGAGCATTTCTCCGAGGCACCTGTTATAGTACCTGGGTTTATAGTTATGATATTCTGGATAGCTCCAAAAATAAAGAATTACTGCTTGGGAAGTAAGAAAGAAGGTTTGGCTTGAAATAAGAAGGTCTGTTGTTAAATCTTGGTTCTGCCACTTCTTGGCTCTGTGACCTTGAACATATAATTTAACTTCTCTGAGTTTTGTTTTTTCACTTATGAGATGCAAACCATGTTGTCCTCACAAGGTTAAGTCAGGATAGTGCTTGTGGTGGATAAACTCCCCCAGTACAAATTATTTCTTTCCAGCCAGGCGCAGTGGCTCACACTTGTAATCCCAGCACTTTGGGAGGCCCAGGCAGGTGGATCATTTGAGGTCAGGAGTTCGAGACCAGCATGGCCAACATGGTGACACTCCGTCTCTACTAAAAATACAAAAAAATTAGCTGGGCATTGTGATGGGCACCTATAGTCCCAGCTACTTGGGAGGCTGAGGCAGGAGAGCTGCTTGAACCCAGGAGGCAGAGGTTACAGCGAGTTGAGATCACACCACTGCACTCCAGCCTGGGAGACAGAGTGAGACTCTATCTCAAAAAAAAAAAAAAAAAAAAAAAAATCTTTCCATTATTTTTTATCTTTCTCTCAGTCCTTCTCTTTTTGTTTCCCTTTTGCAACTGCAGGCTTTTCTAAGTCAACCCTCTGCTTCATGAAGAACACACTAGGGTGGGATATCACACTGTGAAGAATACATCACTGGAGCTTGAATAGTAAAGCAGCAGATCGGGAGCAACATCTGGAGGGCCCATGCAAGCCTGGGGAGAGAAAGAGAGCCACTGGCAAGCTCACAAGGGAATGAGAGCAAGTGAGTGTATGCACAGAGCACTTCTGGAGCACGACCCTCCTGCGATGCCTGCTGAGCCATTACTTGAAGGTCTACACAGGTGTAGACCAAATTCAAGGCCTAAATCAAGGGAAAGTATTACCATATGTTCCCACACAGAGACTAAAGGAGAGGGCTGCTCCCAGCAAGGGGGGAGGAGGGTAGAGGTGGAAGTGAGGAGCCAGGGGAGGAAGGGAGGAAAACAGAAGAGCTGCCAGTATAAAGAATTCATTAGAGAAAAGTCATGTTGTGACCTCCAAGATGAAGATGAGTGAAAATTCTTGTATGATTTAATATTCAGTGGAAATATTCCAAACCGCATGCGCTCTGTGCAGGCTGCGGTCTTTTACCTTAATTTCAGGGAAGTCCTACTACCCATTACGCTTCATGTTACTTACACAGTCTGAGCTTCTTTGTAACATGCTGGCAGGGTGTAGATGAAGAGGCTTGACTGGAAGCCTGCAATTATAGAAGTCTGGACAGTGTGGAAGAACTGGGAGCCAGGCTGACCATTTATGTGAGAGAGAGACGTGTCTTAGCTGAGTGCCACGTAAGCCATAGAGCCTTATCTCCTGGGATACATGTGCTACAAGTTCACATTATTTTCTATAGCTCTCTTGGGCAGTTGAATTAGTCCAGTGGTTTTTAAACTTAAAAAATATTAGAAATATTTTCTTAAGGACAACTTTTATGAAGCTATGATACATTTTTGAAAACAAAACAAAAATGTACTCTAAATTCTAATATGGTAAAAAAAGTTATCTGCTTGGGTTGGAAGTTGGGATGGGGTCCTGAAGCCCTGCCCACTTGCTTCTCTCCCCTTATGCAAATTCGTTCCTGAAAGTGTGAAAACTATCACTGTAGTACAACCTTCAATGTGTAGACGAGGAAATGGAGCTAATAGAGGCTTGTCCACATGCCCGTAATTAATTAAGGGCTGAAGTTAGATTGAAATCACCTTTTTTTCATACCTGCCTTGGTGTATTTTCCTAGCTCTAGACTCATAGCTATTTGCTTTCAGAATAGAGGTAATTAAAATATTGCTGTGTCTGATCAACCCAGAGACACAGGAAAAACTGAAAGAGTTTGAAGAACCTGATGCTCTCCCATCTGTAAATGGCCTAGAGGAAGCCTCCACATCCCGTTCGCAACTGCAGGCTTTTGTAACTCAACCCTCCGCTTCATGAAGAGGAACACCCTGGGGTGGCATATCACACTGTGAAGAATACATCGCTGGAACTTGAACAGTAAACCAGCAGATCGGGAGCAACATGTGTAGGGTCCATGCAAGCCTGGGCGGGGGAAAGGTGCTGGCATGCTCACAAGGGAGCGAGAGCAAGTGAGTGCATTCACAGAGCACTCCTGGAGCACGACCCTCCCCCCACCCACACTGTGCAAGGGGGAGGCAAAATACACATCTGTTGAATGGAAATGAAATGCTGTGGTTTTAGGAAAGAGTCCCTGGGACCCCACAGTCTCTCCAGTCTTAGACTTTCCTTGTCTCAAAGAGACTGGGACTCTGAGGAGTTTTTCTCCCAGGAATGTTCTATCCTCCTGCAAAGGAGCTCTGGGCTTTAGACTCAGAAAAACCTCAAATTGCTAGTTTATTATTTAGACAAGCTAATTCATGATGACTTGCATCATCTTGCAAGTATGGCAAAGTGGACCAGGGCAAAGCCTTCCTAGGATTTTTTTGAGCTGTAAGTTTCCTTTCCAGTCAAAGAAGAATGATTGGTTTAGCACATTAATATCTATTAAGAGTGAAAAAAAAAAGAGTGCTGAGCTCCTGATTTTCCTGAGGCATTCACAGTTAGGTCCTTTATTTCCTTTAAGCCTACTGGTTCCCCTGAATGTGTTATGTCCTGAATTATCAAGAGGTTCTGATGCCTGCTGAAATCATCATGGGTGTAATAGAGACAGTGGTACTCACCAAACATTCCATCTGCTCTTTTGCATTTGCCAAATCCCTTGCACTTAGGTGGGGCCATGAGCCTAGTTCTGACCAATGAAACATAAGCTAAACTGGTGAAAAGCCTATGTGCAAATCTTCAGGCTCTCCTTCACTAACACCAGCACTTTCCAGATGGCAAAGTTCCCACCAGTCTGGAACCCTGAATAACTTTGATAAGCAGAGTATCCTTCTCCCATGGACCTATGCTGGATATTCCTCATAAATGAGACACAAACCTTTGTTATTTTAAATCACCAAGATTTCAAGGCTATTTCGTTATGCAGCATAACCTAGTTCTGACTAATTAGTCATGACTAATACAGGGATAACTGGGCTCGAAGCCAAGAAGACTGAAGACTTGCTCTGGCAAGAGCTATGCTTAAGGGTTCTCTTTAGGATCTGACAGCCCCAGGGTTTGAAGTAGTTGTGTGGTGAATGGAGCTGCCTTGTACTGGCTTGTTACTATGGATTGTACACATTTTTTCCCAACTCTGCATTTAATGACATCATCTTGATAACTTGTATTGGCCATGGTAGAAGTATTTACACCATAGAAATTGTCTAATGTTATAAATCATGGCATTAATGTTTTTCCTGGCAAGGTAGTTGTTAAATACTCATATCAAAACATCATATCATACTCCTTAAATATATACAATTATTATTTGTCAATTAAAAATAAAATAAAAAATTATTTATAAAAACCAAACAAACACTCAGGGCTCTGCAAAATTATGACATAGGAAGAAAAAGTTTAACAGCACATCACTGATTTGAAGTCTCTACAGAGAGAGTCAAGGTGGCAGTTGGAAATGAAACAGTAGGACCCTTAGTAAATAAGAACTCCCTAACCCATCTTGAATTAATTTTCATATAAGATGTAAGGAAGGGATCCAGTTTCAGCTTTCTACATATGGCTAGCCAGTTTTCCCAGCACCATTTATTAAATAGGGAATCCTTTCCCCATTTCTTGTTTTTGTCAAGTTTGTCAAAGATCAAATGGTTGTAGATGTGTGGTATTGTTTCTGAGGGCTCTGTTCTGTTTCATTGGGCTAATCTCTGTTTTGGCATCAGTTCCATGCTGTTTTGGTTACTGTAGCCTTGTAGTATAGTTTGAAGTCAGGTAGCGTGATGCCTCCAGCTTTGTTCTTTTGGCTTAGGATTGTCTTGGCAATGCAGGCTCTTTTTTGGTTCCATATGAACTTTAAAGTAGTTTTTTTTCCAATTCTCTGAAGAAAATCATTGGTAGTTTAACGGGGATGCATTGAATCTATAAATTACCTTGGGCAGTATGGCCATTTTCATGATATTGATTCTTCCTATCCATGAGCATAGAATGTTCTTCCATTTGTTTCTGTCCTCTTTTACTTCATTGAGCAGTGGTTTGTAGTTCTCCTTGAAGAGGTCCTTTACATCCCTTGTAAGTTGGATTCCTGGGTATTTTATTCTATTTGAAGACACATGAAAAAATGCTCATCATCACTTGCCATCAGAGAAATGCAAATCAAAACCACAGTGAGATACTATCTCACACCAGTTAGAATGGCGGTCATTGAAAAGTCAGGAAAGAACAGGTGCTGGAGAGGATGTGGAGAAATAGGAACACTTTTACACTGTTCGTGGGACTGTAAACTAGTTCAACCATTGTGGAAGACAGTGAGGTGATTCCTCAAGGATCTAGAACTAGAAATACCATTTGACCCAGTCATCCCATTGCTGGTTATATACCCAAAGGATTATAAATCATGCTGCTATAAATACACATGCATACGTATGTTTATTGTGACACTATTAACAATAGCAAAGACTTGAAACCAACCCAAATGTCCATCAACGACAGACTGGATTGAGAAAATGTGGCACATATACACCATGGAATACTATGCAGTAATAAAAAAGGATGAGTTCATGTCCTTTGTAGGGACATGGATGCAGCTGGCAACCATCATTCTTAGCAAACTATTGCAAGACCAGAAAACCAAACACCGCATGTTCTCACTCATAGGTGGGAATTAAACAATGAGAACACTTGGACATAGGAAGGGGAACATCATACACCGGGGCCCGTCATGGGGTGGGGGGAGGGGGGAGGGATAGCATTAGGAGATATACCTAACATAAATGACGAGTCCAAACCCACACGTTGTGCACATGTACCCTAAAACTTAAAGTATAATAATAATAATAGTAAAAAAAGAACTCCGTAAGGTTCTTAATTATTTCACAATTTCTGCAGAGAAAAAATTTGGTAGACAGATAACCTACTAGGTATGTTTTTCTCCAAATCATGAAATAGGCAGTCAAAAGAAAGTCTTTGCCAGAACACCCTAAATATCAGAATTCTGAGTTCGTTTTTAAAATTTATGTTTTAAAAATTATTATTGATAAATAATAGTTGTATGTATTTATGGAGTATATGTAATATTTTGATATTGGCATATAATGTATAATGATCAAAGCAAGGTAATTGGAGTATCCATCATCACAAGTATTTATTTCTTTGTGTTAGGAGCATTCCAATTCCACTCTTAGTTATTTTAAAAAACACAGCATATTATTGTTAACTGTAGTCACCCTATTTGTGCTACAGAACACTAGATCTTATTCATTCTATTTAACTATATTTTTGTATTTCTATTTAATGGCCATTTTAGCCGGAGTGAGATGATAGCAATTACCATTCCCACAGTATCCCCTACTCCCCACTACCCTTCCCATCCTCTGGTAACCATTGTTCTAATCTCTAAGGGTTTATTTATTTATTTTTGTTAGCTCCCACATATGAGTCAGAATGTGCAATATCTATCTTTCTGTGCCTTGTTTACTTAACATAATGTCCTCCAGTTCCATCCATGTTGTTGCAAATGACAGGATTTCATTCTTTTTTATGGCTGAATAATATTCTATTATGTATATGTACCCCATTTTCTTTATCCACTCATCCATTGATGGACCTTTAGGTTGATTCCATATATTGTCTATTGAAATAGTGCTCAATAAACATGGGAGTGCAGATGTCTGTTTGATGTACTGGTTTTCTTTCTTTTAGAATTATACCTAGCAGTGGGATTCCTGGATCATATAGTAGTTCTATTTTTAGAATTTTGAGGAACCTCCATACTGTTCTGCATAGTGTCTGTACTAATTTACAATCCCACCAACATTGTACGAGGGTTCTCCTTTCTCTAATTCCTTGCCAGTATTTATTATTGCCTGTCTTTTGGATAATAGCCATTTTATTCCCAGATACTCAGGATGCTGAGGCAGGAGGATTACTCGAGGCTAAGAGTTGAAGACAGCCTGGGAAATACAGTGAGACACTACTCCTATTTTTTTTTTTTAATTAGCTAGGCACAGTAGCATGCTCCTGTAGTCCTAGTTATTCAGGAGGCTGAAGTGGGAGGAGGCTGTAGTGAGCTGTTATCACACCACTGCACTCCAGCCTGGGCAACATAGTAAGACTTTAGTTCAAGAAAAGCCATTTTAGCTGGAGTAAGATGATATCTCATCGTAGTGTTGATGTGCATTTGTCTGATGACTAGTGATGAGCATTTTTCCATATACCTGTTGGCCATTTGCATGTCTTCTTTTGAGAAATATCTATTCCGATCTTTTACCCATTTTAAATCAGATTATTTATCTTTTTAAATTAAGTTGTTTGAGCTCCTTATTGTTAGTCCTTTGCCAATGGAATTGTTAGCAAATATTTTCTCTTATTCTGTGGGTTGTGTCTTCACTTTGTCGTTTTCTTTGTTATGCAGAAGTTTTTAGCTTGGTATGATCCCATTTATCCATTTTTGCTTTGGTTGCCTGTGCTTTTGAGGTCTTACTCAAGAAATCATTGCCCAAACTAATGTCCTGGAGTAATTCCCCAATGTTTTCTAATAGTAGTTTCATAGTTTCAGGTCTTAGATTTAAGTCTGTAATCCATGTTGAGTTTATTTTTGTATATGTTTGAGTTTCATATATGTTTTATATATGTTTGAGTTTATGTTTATTTTACATATGTTTATATATGTTTGAGTTTATTTTTATATATTTTTATTTTACATATTTTATATATGGTAAGAGATAGGAATCTAGTTTCTTTCTTCTGCATGTGGTTGTCCAGTTTCACTGGTACTATTTACTGAAGAGACAGTTTTCCCCCTGGTGTATATTCTTAGTACCTTTGTCACAAATGAGTTCACTGTAGGTGTGTGGATTTGTTTCTAGATTTTATATTCT
>NW_012113586.1:2229199-2243600 GCF_000951035.1 Colobus angolensis palliatus | reverse complement strand
GTTTATTTTTATATATTTTTATTTTACATATTTTATATATGGTAAGAGATAGGAATCTAGTTTCTTTCTTCTGCATGTGGTTGTCCAGTTTTCCCAGCACCATTTATTAAAGAGACTGTCCTTTCCCCAAAGTATGTTTTTGGAGCCTTTGTTGAAGATAAATTCACTGTAAATGTGGGATTTATTTTGGGGTTTTTAAAATTCTGTTCCATTGGTCTGTGTCTGTTTTTATGCCAGTATCATGCTGTTTTGGTGACTATAGCTTTGTAGTGTAATTTGGATGTAGGTAATATGATGCCTCCAGTTTTGTTCTTTTTGCTCAGGATGACTTTGGGTATTCTAGGTCTGTTGCGGTTCCACACACATTTTAGAATTATTTTTTTCTATTTTTGCGAAAAAATGTCATAGGTTTTTTGATAGGGATTGCATTGAATCTTTAGAGTGCTTTAGACAATATAGGCATTTTAACAATATTGATTCTCCCAATCCATGAACATGGAAAATTGTTCCACTGTTTTGTGTCCTCTTAAATTTCCTTCATCAATGTTTTAAAGTTTTCATTGTAGAGGTCTTTGACTTCATAGGTTAGGTTTATTCCTAGGTAGTTTATTTCGTTTGTAGCTATTGTAAATGGCATTACTTTCTTGGTTTCTTTTATAGGTTGTTCAGTATTGGCATACAGAAATGCTACTGATTTTTGTATGTACATTTTGCATCTTGTAATTTTACTGAATTTATCAGTTTTAACAGTTTTCAGGTGGAGTTGTTAGGTTATTCTAGGATATGATAGGATATAATAGATCACATCATCTGCAAACAAAGATAATTTTACTTTTACTTTTCCAAATTGGATGCTTTTTTATTTCTTTCTCTTATCTAACTGCTCTGGCTAGTACTTCTAGTACTGTGTTAAACAAAAGTGGTGAAAGTGAGCATTTTTATTTTATTTCAGACCTTAGGAGAAGACTTTCAGTTTTTTTCCCCATTCAATATGGTACCAACTTTGGGTTTATTGTATATGGCTTTGATCATGTTTCTGAGTTTATTTTTTTCTAGCTGTTATCTTTGCACAGGATAGAAATGCCAAAAACATCTTTTTCCTTAGTCAACGACATCTAGCAGACTTCTGTGCCTTTTAGATTTTCAAGTGAATTAGCTGATAAGGAAGTTTTTCAGTTGTGACTTGTTGGTATGTAAATATAGAAAGCACTTAATTCAGCATTCCTCTCTTTTCCAGCATTCTTTTATATTAAAAAATTCCACGTATCTTTCCACATTGTCACCACTATCCTTCCTCATGAGTTTCAAACTAATAGATTCAAATTTGATTTGTTTGGAGATTGATATAAAATTAAAAGCCTAATAAATCATTACTCATTAAATGATATTTAATGCCTTTGCTTGAAGGTTCCAAGCATGAAATATTTAATTCCCTAATATAATACTTATATTAATATTTTCACATACAAAAATAAGTACTATGTATAAGAAACTCCATGCTTTGATTGCATACTCATGAAAATCCTCAGCCCTCATCCTCTTTTTCTGTAGCTACACTCTTACGTAGTCATGACTCTCGGAAATTTAAAGAGGAGTAGTGACTCAGAGATTGGCCAATGTTACTTGTACCCTCATCTCCCAAAGTAGGGGGAAAGGTCTCTCTTACTTACATAGTATCACAAAGTAGTAAACATTCTTCTTTCTAGCTGCACCTTTACTCTTTCTTTCTGCCATTTTCCCTGTTGTTTCAACTGTGAAATATGGTGGGTATGTAGTGAGGGAGGCTTACATATGGACTTAAAAATGTCTTATGAAAACCTGATTTATTTCATTTCATATGGAGTTATGAAATAATTTTGACTGACATATTACATTGTTTGGCTTGAATATTAAATATCATTGGTGAATAGCTTATGTTTCATTACACTGGCAACTGCTATCTGCTAAAAATAAGATCGTAGGATATTATCTTTCCAGCTTATGTAATTCTGAGAAACAGCCTTTCCCTGACTTTCTTGACCTCAGTTTCTTCCTTTGTAAAATGAGGGGCTTGACCTGATGATTTATGGGGTTTCTCTCAAGTCAAACAGTTTTTGATTGTACAGGGATGGCATTATACAAATATACAAGGCTAAAAGTACATTCATTTACTAATTTATGCACTACACATTGTCTACTATATATCAAGTATTGTGATAAGTATGGTTAATATGAGGTTCCTGACTTCAAAGAACTTACTGTCTTATGAGGAAGACAAGTAAAAATTACAACACAGCAGAATAAATGTTGCGTACAGTAGGAGTGAAGAGTGGGTACAAATGGAGGACATAGGAGGGGCACCTAATTCATTTATGGGAAAGAAAATAACAGAGATCAAGGAAGAAGAGGGTGATAAGTACATGTAGGGCTAGGACTAGGGTGTGGCAAGAGAGACACTTATGGTACAAAATTTAAGCAGGCACTCACCTTATTCTTAGGCCCTGAATGTGTAATCTGAGAGTGTGCTCAAGTTTAGCCACAAGGAAGAAGATAGAAACTGTTCTGTAACTGTATGTGCAAAGGCTTAGGGGACAAGAGACAGATCTTCAGGAAACTGCACGTAATTTCATAATGTCTGGATTTGGAAGTAGAGTTAAGTTTGTAGGTGTGAATGATGGAAGTAAACAGGACCTCAGGTCAGAAGTGTCTTATAAAACATGTTAAGGTGTTTGAACTTTCTCCTTAGGTTAATGAGTATCCATCAGCGAATTTTCTTTAAAAAGGAGATAGTATGATTAGATCTGCTCTTTAAAAGAAGATTCCTCTGGTAGCAGTATGGAGACAGGGATAAGCAATTAGATAGGAAAAGAGGCTGGAAACAGAAAGACCAGCTGAATAGTGGTGGGGATAGAGAAGCAAACCAAATGGCCCCTAGAAGTGTTTCAGAGTTAGAGCTGCCTGGGATAAAGACCAGTTAAACATGTTGGGTGTTGATAGAGAGGAACAGGATGCTCAGGGTTCCTGGATTGAGAAAATGAGGGGATAGTGGTGCTGATCACTGAAACATGGAACACAGCAGAATAAAAAGGGTTGGGAAGGATGGTGATTAGCTCAGGCTTTGACTTGAAGAGTTTGAATATCTGAGGGGAGATTGCTGTTACGGAGGGTGGTGTATGGGTTGGTGCTCAGCAGAGAGAGATGGATATAGACATGAACATGGATTTGTCAATCATCTGCCTGTAAGCGATAAGGAAAGCAATGGCTATGGATGAAACTTCCCAGGGAAGGAAGGGATAGAGTGAGAAAAAATGCTTAGTGACTATTGAAAGCTCCTTGCCACTCTTCAGTAAAACTATCAAAATACAAAAACACAGCTTTGTAGCCACCATTGGGATATGCTAGAGGACAGGATAAGGAGGGAAGTAGTACTAGACATATCTAGGCTTCCTTCTGTGTAAGCAGTTATATCATTGTGACTTTGCTGCAATAGATTTACAAGAGTCACTAAAGAATTTGTGTTAGTAATTACAGTTACAGAGACTGTTTGCTGCAGCTGGTGACTCTGTACTCTCACTG
Source organism: Colobus angolensis palliatus (assembly GCF_000951035.1). NCBI lineage: Eukaryota > Metazoa > Chordata > Mammalia > Primates > Cercopithecidae > Colobus > Colobus angolensis. Next base: position 2,240,045 of record NW_012113586.1, on the reverse strand, counting down.
CAAGGAAGGAACATAGCAGCCCTGTCTGCCTTGTGGCTTTGGAGAGCATATCACTGCTAATTCCTGAGGAGAGGGGGAAATTGGGCACATTTAAATTTCTCTTTTTAAGTTACAAAGGCAAAAATTAGTGACTCTTTTGGATGCCCCTAAATGTTCACACTTGAGAGAAAATTGCCTTCTCCAGGAAGTGAGTAATAAATCTCTCTCACCAATGGAAGTCACTCACATCCTGAAACAACAACTCTCAGCTGAAAAGGAGAAAAATTTAAAACATTTCTTTCCCTTATGAAACGCTTTTTCTCCAAACATGTGTTCCTATTAGACTATGGAGAGCACCATTATGCAGACATCGCAAACTTCTTGAGGACTTGTCCAGAAACATAATTGACTGTGGCCAAAAGACCACGGCAAACATGCCCAGGGTGTGAAAATGTTAGGTCGGGATCATTGCTGGAGGGGCTCAGCTTGTAAGGCAGGCTGAAGGAGCAAATCAGGCCAAGCCTACACTGACATGGCCCATGCTTAATGTGAGGAAGCAAGAGCCAGCATAGGTGGTGGGGGCAAGGTAGATAAAAGGAGAGATTTGGATATGCATCCTTTAAATCTTTTACATCTTCATTTTGTAGACTGTGTGTGTGTGAGAGAGAGAGAGAGAGAGAGAGACAGAGACAGAGAGAGAGAGAGAGAGAGAGAGAGAGAGAGAGCTGTGTCTCTTTTTGTCCTTTACCTGTGTTTTGCCCTTTTGTCGGACTTTCTAATTTTTCCTCTGCCTCTGGTCTTGTTTCTTTCATGTCAGTCTTTACCAGAATGAAATCCCCAAAAGAACCTGCTTAAGACTTTTTAAGGGCTCCTCTGCTCCTACAGCTGTCAGTCAATATACCCTGAATGCAGAAGAGAGCAAATACCTGCCTCCTAGGAAAGCTGGGCAATTCTCCTCAAAAGAGGAAGCTTCTGGAAATCTCAGTTATAATGTAAAAATTCAAGAAATTCTTTGACTCATTCCATAATATATCTGTGTATGTTTTAATAAAAAGTGTTATTTTAAACTACCTATCATTGAGGAAAAAGTATGTTCCAAGAGGATACACTTTGTCCCGTAAGTGTGTGTGTCCCAGCTTGAGAAATAGGAGTCCATGGGAACTCCATCAACTGGCCTCCTTCTACCTCAAATCTCACCAATTAAACCAAAGCATCTTCGTGCATGGAGGTGTTACAAGGAATTTATTTTCTCATTAGTTGTACCTAATAATTTGTGTCTGGTTTATAGATGAAATTATTCTACTTGATATTGAAGTGGTGTTCAATAGAAACACAGAGATTAGGAGGCAGTCAGGTGGTCCTAGGCCTGATGCCTACTTTGCCATTTACTGGATACGTAACCTCATGGAGCCTCAGTTTCCTCATCTGTAAAATGGGAGTTATAATGGCACTTCACCAAGAGGGTGTTAAGAGGTAATGAAATGTTTTTATGTGTACATCATGTGCCTGACATATAGAAAGTGCTCAGTATATACCAACACTAGGAATTATTTGCTATGGAAATAATTTTAGAGGTGATTCAGATAGAGTTATAGGCACTAAGTGGTCACAGGTAGATGTAATTGGGCTGATTATATTAGACAATTTGCAGCAGCTGAAACAATTTTGAAAGGCTGTTTGCATTGGGCCAATGGATACTTCAATATTATTGTCACCTAATGTATGAATTAAAAAAGGATTTAGGAACTCATTATAAATACACATTTAAGAATATTCTAGAATCATATCACCTTTGGTTGATTGAGATAGTTATGATTATTCTGGTAATTATACCAGCTATTTTGACATCCTGTGTAATACAGTTTATTGTACTAATACGTCTTTCCCCAGAGCAGAATTATCCCAAAAATTTAAGCAATGAATATAAATAAATAGGAACATCTGGTGGAGGAGTTGATGCAGATGTGCAGATTGAGGTACATCAAAGAAAAGCCCATTATTATCCTGGTAACTGGCTAGTGCTGAACGATATAAACAACTTAAAGAAATAGAATTGGTTGTTTGGAGATGTCAGTTCATCTAAGAAGAGATCCTAAAAGCAATAAATATTATCATAACGATAAATGATTACAAAGTATATAGTTAATGTTTATATTGGTAAAGTCCTTCAATAGAAGATGGATTTAAGACACAAAATCAAGTGTTTTTGGTTCTGTTTGCTAGAGAATGGTTTCCTAAAATATGATAAGAGCATCTCTCTGAGATTTTTCTCACATAGCATTGCACATACTTGATAGGTTATTGTTCCTGAACTCATAGGTTACATGTAGTGACTGACACATTTTGTACTATTACATGGGACTGCAGTGTTAGAAGCATCATGTGACATGCCACTTTTTAATGCAGAGAGCAGAGGATTGGCCTTATTCCAAGAATGATTCTGTTTGATGTTATATAAGAGGTTGGTCTTCAAGATTGAATCTAGAGAATGAGACAGAATAATAACAAAATTTATTGATAATAAATCTAAATATATGAATTTTCTTTGACATATTGCAAGGTAGGAAAGGATAGTGTGCCAGCTGCTTTAAGTAGTTTCTCTATTATGTTTTTGTTGACTTTTATAGATTCTTTCTTTCTGAAATACTTATAGGCAAGTTAAGCAACAAATTTGTAGGTGTGATCAGTCTTGCTCTAGATTATTTTATAGGTGTCAAAGGCCAAAACCCTGAACTCTGGGTACGTTGAGAATTACCTTTGAATGCATTGAACCTTCACCATAGAGAAAAAAAAAGTGTGAATCCTGCAAGCTGAGTGTCATGGGGCCAGCAAAAAGAGTCTAAAACACCTTCTTCAAATGTCACAAACTAACTGGGAAGGCTGAGCACAGTTCTCAAAAGTGTTAAGTAATATAGTTACAACCCAAGTAAATTTGGAGTGCTTAGAGCCACAGTGCAGTAGCTAAAAACCCCACAAATATGATGGTAAAAAGTATTGAAATATAATAAAAAGCCTTCCCCGATGGTCTCTTGAACAGGTAGCAAAGGAGAAATTTCCTAATGTTCAGAAAACTTCCAAAAATCTTTACTTATTTCTACCAAACTCTAGACAAACTGGATTTCCTATTTAATTCACCATCACTCCGTCTTTTGCAACTCCTTTCCCTCACTTTTTGGATTTTTTCCTTTTATTGTCAGAATATACTAAAGCTTTTTCTAATGTAGCTTGGTCTATAGCATTCTGTCTCCTTTTTGAGTTCTGCATCTCGTCTTGTTACTCTGCTCAGCACATTAGGACTCAACAGGCAAGCAGTATAACAAAGATCCTCCTTAGAAGCGAAGGGAAGGAAAATATTGCAAATACTTAGGGATTTTTGTGCTTATCAACATGATTTAGATGCTATATATTAAAGCAATAGAAGAAGTGCCACAAAGTCTCATGCAATAACTGCTAAATGTGTGGCTTAGGCCGGAAGTAAGAGAAGTAGTTCTTCACTTTCAGCCATGGTGACCAAGAGAGAATTGATAGGGAAGGTAAAGAGAAAGTGGGTAGAACTTAAATTGGAGAAAAGGCGAAAGGATTTTGTAGACAATTAATATTTTAAGAATGTATCCTAAGCTTTACAAATACAAGCTCCTTGAAGGCAGAAGAGTTTGAAAAATTCTTGGCCTATGTAGTAGTAGAAAATAAATGTGGGATGGATATAATCTGGACTATATTTGTGGAATAATATAATTTGTAGAATGTATAATCTGTGGAAGGTATAATCAGTTTTGTAAATTATTATAAAATATTTTACTATTACAAACTCTCGAACAACTATCCTTTGCCATTTTAAAATATTTGACGTATCTGAAGATTTTTTTGTCTCTCCAAGTTTCCAGATCTGTTTTCTTTGTTACCATAAATCATCAGGTGAGAGCTGATATGTTACAAAGTTAAACTTTTTCCTTGTCTATATTTGGATCTATGTCAATGATTTAAAAATGTTAAATCCTGGGATAGTAGTGCCTTTACAGTAAAAAGCTCTCTTAAGACCTTTCTGAGCTCACTAGAGCCAGCACTCAATTTGCATTTCTTTCTTTTCTTTTTTTAAACATAATCTGAATATAATCTTAAGGAATATCTTAATCCCTCGAAGACTCTTTAGAACGGTGTTTTCCAGGCTTTGTGGACTATTGCCCAGTATAAGAATTGCATTTTTCCTTTGTGTATATAACCTGTGTGCATATGCACACACACATGCACGCGCATGAGGTGACAGTTTTTGAAAATAAGGCTTACCCTTATACTCTCTGATGTTCTGCTCATTTCTTTTTTTTTTTGTGGGGGAGGCTATAAGAATGCTTTATTTATTTTTTTATTATACTTTAAGTACTAGGGTACATGTACTCTTTTCTAGTTTGTGGAAAACAGTGCTAATCCCCGAACCACTGAGCATATTTCACAGCCTCAAATGAATGGGGGCTGGCAGTTTAAGAAATAAACTGCTCTGGAGCAGACATCAAAACAAAACAAAATAAAAACAAACAAAAATGCACACAGAAACCAGTTATTATAAATATGTGAATTTGCCTGGATTCGACAATAGTTAGCCTATGGATAAATTGATAAAGTGTATAGTCTTCGTAAGGCTGTTGAAAAAGTCTCAAAAAGGAACAACAAAAATTACAACAGCAAAACAAAATAAAATTTATTGTGTAGCTTTCATAAAGCTAGTCTGGGCCCAATTTGACCCATGGTCAGTAGGTTTGTCACTTCTGCTGTAAAAGGTAGAATGCAATTGAAGATGTTTTAAATGAATTGCAATGATCTTAAATGTGAGAGTTTAATTTTACTCTAACTCACTGAGTTACCTTATCTATTTCCAAACTCTTCTCTTTTTAGGCATATTAGCAGAAAATTTTCTCAATTACAGGAGAAATTTGACCTTTCAATAAAATAGAAATGATGATATTAAATTTCAGGTGAATTGCCTGGATCAATTTATCCAATTAAAAGTCATTCTCTGACAAATTTTCTGTTGAATGGTGTGTGTGTGTGTGTAATTGTTATTGTTGTAATTATCATTATTATTATTTTGTGTGCAGCCCATATTTGAAATTATTTGAAATTTCAATATTTGACTCTTTTAAAAAGTAAAACGTATTTTCTTTCTTTTAATGTTCAATTAGTGCTACACTTGACCTTAAATTCTGCTTTCTTATTCCCCATATACATAGAGACTGATTTTTGTTTTGCACAGAAATAAATTTTAACTTAAAATAATTTCCACACCTACTTTGTTTAGTTAAAGAAGAGCTACGAAACATTAAATTTAATTTATGAAGCCTTCTATTTGTGTTCCAGTCCTCTGCACATACACACTGTGTTAATACTATGTCTCTATATGCCAATGACATTAGAGTTTCTGGCAAAACTCAATGTGTAATCAATTATCACCTGTCATGAATGACTTTTAAGATCCAGCCAGATATTTTGGAAATAGCGCTTAGTTCCACTGAGAAGGAAAGTCTCCCTCTGAAAGTGGCATAGCCTTCATCTTTAAATCTCTTATTCAAAGGCGTTTGGACAACTTTCAATTTAAGTCAATGTGCAGTAAAGTCCAGCAACTTACATCTTAAAAAAATAGAATTGTAGCTATTTCAAAATGAGTTCCAGAGTATGTTGTTGCTTAGAAATGATAACAAATCTTAAATCATTTCTCTCTATATATGGGAGCACAATAATCTTATATGCACCAGTTACAGGCCAATGCCTTTTTTTTCCTTTCTCTTTAATGCTTGTGTTGGTTTCAAACTCACCAGTTGAGAAGAACTGGAATCTGTCTCCTAGGATTCCAATAGTGTGCTTTCTTTTCCTTTTCTTTTTCTTTATTGATTCTCTCAGAGAAAGCAGAAATCAATTATTGTCCTGCCAGCTAGAGAAAATCACTGATATCCAAACATAATGGCTTTTCTAGGCATAGCATATATACACATTTGAAGGTCATGGTCTTATCTGTAGTAGTTGTTCAACAAATGCTATCAAGAAAGGATCTTCCTGAACAATCTGGATCTTAAGTAGGTAATGTAAAGTCACTTTCTCTACTTTTAAAAAGCTGCAGTAAATTAGTTTCCTGGTGATCACATTGCTGGGTGGGCTCTTTGAAAAGTATTGCATCTGTGCATTTTGATTACCTATGTTTGAACTTGGATATCCTCGTTTCTGAAGGGTTGGATCAGGTGGTCAGATGATCTCTGCCAGTTTCAACATCTGAAATGCCTCTAGTCAGTCTTTCTCGCCTACCTTGAAGGGAACAGGCTTTCTTACACCTCCAGGGGGCAGCCCCATACCAGCTGCTAGGAGAAATAGGATCAACTTGTTGGGAGGAAGAGGATAGAACTTCTGCCCCTTGCTCAGGCGAACTATGCGTGGCCCACATAGAGCTGCTGCCATGGAAATTTGCGTGAAATACACAGCACATTTGATGGACTCAGCTTGGGGTAGAGTGAGTGTGGGTCATAGAGGAGCTGCCTTTATTGGTGGCTAAACTGTCAAGGTTGATAGCTATAAATCTCAGTTCCACCACTTGTAGGTATTTTCAGTGAGACCTAGAAAAGAACAGGTGTTTGTGGCCACCAAGTGACCACAGGTGAGAGATTAGAGTAGTAGATTCACAGTAATCTGCTTTGCTGGTTTTGAGGGAATAAAAACTACATACATTCATTGCATTTGCATATGTATGAGTATATGCTATTAAAAATGCACACTTGGGACAATTAACAACATCATTCAAATACCTGCATTTGGAATATTTGAATACCTGCAGTTTTAACTGTTTATGGGTCCGCTATACACTTAAGTTGATAGTTGTTCAATAGCTGATTCTAGAAGTTCTGACAGCCAAGGTCTTGTGAGGACACTTGGTTTGATCCATATTTTGCTCTATAGATTTGCATTCCTTTCTTCAAGGAGATAAGAATCAGGATGGATTCTTTATTGATAGATCAGCACTTTAATGCACATTAAATTCCAAACGTATTTGTTAAGCATATTCTGAGGGTGGTGGAGGAATGGGGGATGCTTACAAAACACTAATATGCGCCTTTTGTTCTCAGTTAGTTTATATTTTAGCAAGATATGCAAGAACATAAAATGAGCATCTAAGTAACTGCATTTCTGGGCACAGTGGCTCATGCCAATAATCTCAGTACTATGGAAGGTTGAGGTGAGCAGATCCCTTGAGCCTGAGAATTTGAGACCAACCTTGGAAACATGGCAAAAGCCAATCTCCACAAAAAATACAAAAATTAGCCGGATGTGGTGGTGTGCGCCTGTAGTTCCAGTTACTTGGGAGGCTGAGGGGGGATGATCACCTGAGCCCAGGAGGGAAGTGGAGGTTGCAGTGACTGGAGATTGCTCCATTGCACTCCATCCTGGGTGACAGAGCAGGACCCTGTCTCAAATAAATATACATAATAAATAAATAAATAGATAAATAAATAACTATATTGTTTTTCCTTTTTTTGGAGGGAGGAAGTTGGATGCTAGGGAAGTTTGCTGAATCTAGCTACATTCAGAGAGGACTGTTCTTGAGTACAATGTTGGAGGAGAATAGAAGCTTTTCCACTCCTCCTGGTGTTTGGAATCTCTGATTCCCAGCTGTAGAAGGAAAATATCAAGCGGGATATAAGGAATACAAATAGTAACTACTCCAAAATTAGCAGTATAAGGAAGTAACACTGTGCTTTGCTGAAAATTTAAGGTGAGACAAAGGTTAAAATATCAGTATTCCTCTTGCACCTATTTCCCTGAGAGATGCTTCCTAGAGGAAAGCTCTCATTTGTGAGTTCCAAGCACTGTAAGGGCTGTTTGAGCATTAGTTGAATGTTTCACATAAACACACACATGCACACACACACATGCACATACAAGTTTCTGAAGTGGTTCTACTCAAGTAATTCAGCTGAAAGGAAGCAACATTTGAATGTTATCTTTAAAAATTAAAAAAAAAAAACAACTACAACACCTATGCCTCACAGCTGGAAAGGGATGAAAGCTTACCTTTAGCTCAGTATTATTAATTATAATTTTTTTCCTCTGCACTATTCTAAGTGCCCATAAGCCTATATTGGGTATAATTTCCTGGCAGGCAATCATAATATTTATGTGAACATCAAAGAATGACAATAAATAAAATTGATAAGCCACATTAAAAATAATCCTCACCAGATTAAGATGGAGGATAGGAGGCAGTATAACCTTGCAGCTCATGCTCAGAAGGACAGAGCAACCAACCTGTGGAGACTCACATCATGAACTTTTGCTCCAAGACCTACCACAGGAACATACCAGGAAAGCCCAGAAAATCCACAGACCCTTTGAAGAAACTAGATAACCACTGCAGGCTCCCTGAGACACCAAGAAACTGTGAACTGTGAGTCAGCTTGCTTTCTCAACAGGGAGACTCAAGTTCTGGGGCAAGTTCTCAGCCCTGGTCACCTGCTGCCTGGAAATAGACTCAGTGCTATTGAGAGAAGCCAACTGGGCTTCCTGCGTCTAGTGGGGACTTGGAGAACTTTTCTGTTTTACAAGAAGGTTGTAAAAATGCACCAATCAGTGCTCTGTAAAAATGCACCAATCAATGCTCTGTAGCTACCATGAGGATTGTAAAATGCACCAATCAGCACTCTGTAAAACACATCAATCAGCGCTCTGTAAAATGCACCAATCGGCAGGATCCCAAAAGTAGCCAATCACAGAGAGGATTGAAAAAAGGGCATTCTGATAGGACAGAAATGGAACGTGGGAGGGGACAAATAGGGCATAAAAGCTGGTCACCCCAGCCAGCAGTGGAAACCTGCTCAGGTCCCCTTCCAAGCTATGGAAGCTTTGTTCTTTCACTCTTCACAATAAATCTTGCTGCTGTTCACTCTTTGGGTCTGTGTCACCTTTAAGAGCTATAACACTCACCGTGAAGGTCCACAGCTTCATTCTTGAAGTCAGCGAGACCATGAACTCACCAGAAGGAACCAACTCTGGACACATCTTAGGGGCTCGTCCAGGATATCACCACGTGGTGAGTACCACTGGATGCCTTTTGCTTGCTATTCTGTCCTACTTTTCCTTGGAATTCAGGGGCTAAACACTGGCCACCTGTCAGCCAGTTAATAGTCACTAGCATGGCTGCCAGACTAAAGACACGGGTGTCAGGCTTTCTGGAAAAGGGCTCTTCCGAAGAGTTGGGAGCATTGGTTTGCCTGGAACCAGCTTCTGCTTTTTCTGTACTTCCAGGCTTAGTGGAGGGTTGACTGAGAGAAAAGCCATTCAGCTCTGGGGTCCTGATAAAAAGTTGGTTGGCCCTGCAGCCATGAGCAGAACTCTCAAAGTTACATCTCCCAAACAAGATTCATCCATCTAGCCTATCTTTTCTGACCCTTGTCTCCTGGGTCCTAATGCCTGTCAGAAAAACTTCCTCCCCCCTCTCTTTTCTGAGGCTAGTCCTGCTTCTAAAAACCACTCCCTGTCTCTGGTGCTTTTCTAGTTTCTCCTATAAGAATGATTTCTAGTATAAATTTCATGACCCTGTTCCCTTCCTTAGGCACACAGGCTTACCAATCAGAAAGACATAATTTTTGCCCAAAGCCCTATTGGTGGGGGTACTCTCTGGAATTTTAGGATCTCTCCTCAGACTAGCAGGCCTAACAAAGGCTATTCCTGAAGCTAGGATATGGGGAGCCTCAGAAATTATAGACTCCAAAATTGGGAGAGGCATCCTTTCTATTCATATGATGAGAAGTGAGGACAAAAGGCGTCACTCAACCCTGGAGATCCTTTTCCTCCCTCAGGTATGGCCCTCCACTCCATTTTAAGGCATATCATCTTTATAGGACAAGGGTAAGGTTCCAGTACTAACAAGAGAAAACGTTTAGGACTATAACAGATTTTCGAGAATGTGTCAGTAAGGGCCACTAAATCTAATTTTTCTCAGTCCTCTTTGTGATCTAAGAGGAAAGGTAAGAGTGCAGGTTTTTGAAAAAGCATTGGTAAGGGCCACTAAATCCGACCTTCCTTGGTCCCTTTGTGGTCTAGGAGGAAAACTAGTGTTTCTGCTGCTGCTTTGATGAGTGCAACTATTCCGAACAGCAGGTTCCAGGGACCATTGCAGTTCTTGGGCAGGGAAAACAACAACAACAACAACAACAACAACAAAAACATGGATATTTTCTTCTTTCAGATGGGAAACACTCAGGCATCAACCGGCTAACCCTTGAAATGCATTGTAAACCATTAGGACCGATAATCCACAAACCCTGAAAAAGAAATAGCTTATTTTTTTCTGCACTATGGCTGGCCCCAATATTCTCTCTCTGGTGGGGAAAAATGGTCACCTGAGGGAAGTATAAATTATAACACTATCCAGCAGCTTGACGTTTTCTGTAAGAGGGAAGGCAAATGGAGTGAAATACCTTATGTCCAAGCTTTCTTTTCATTGAAGGATAATCCAAAACTATGCAAAGCTTGTAATTTACATTCCACAGGAGGACCTCTCAGCTTACCTCCATATCCTAGCCTCCCTAAAGCTCCCCTTCCTATTAATTATAAGCCTCCTCCAATCTCCCCCACCAAGAAGAAAACAAGCAAAGAAATTTCCAAGGGACCATAAACCCTCCCGGGCTATCAGTTATGTCTCCTTCTAGCTGTAGGGGCCGGGGGGCAGGGTGGGTGGAATTTGACCCAACCTGGGTAAATGTCCCCTTCTCCCTTTATGATTTAAAGCAGATCAAGGGGGGGGCGGAGCAAGATGGCCGAATAGGAACAGCTGCAGTCTCCAACTCCCAGCGCGAAGGACACAGAAGACCGGTGATTTCTGCATTTTGAACTG
>NW_012113586.1:2159899-2223119 GCF_000951035.1 Colobus angolensis palliatus | reverse complement strand
GGTGCAGCACACCAACATGGCACAAGTATACATATGTAACAAACCTGCACGTTATGCACATGTACCCTAGAACTTAAAGTATAATAAAAAAAAAAAAAACAAAAAACAAAAAATAAAGCAGATCAAGGTAGACCTGGGGAAGTTTTCCAATGATCCTGATAAGTATATAGATGTCCTACAGGGTCTAGGGCAAACCTTTAACTTCACTTGGAGAGATGTCATGCTATTGTTAGATCAAAAGAGTTTGGAAACACCTGGTATCTTAGTCAAGTAAATGATAGAATGACAGCTGAAGAAAGGGACAAATTCTCTACTGGTCAGCAAGCCATCCCCAGTATGGATCTCCACTGAGACCTTGACTCAGATCATGGGAACCGGAGTTGTAAACATCTGCTACCTCTGTTCTAGAAGGACTAAGGAGAATTAGGAAAAAGCCCATGAATTGTTCAATGATGTCCACCATAACTCAGGGAAAAGAAGAAAAATCCTTCTGCTTTCCTTGAGCAGCTATGGGAGGCTTTAAGAAAATATACTCCCCTGTCACCTGACTCTCTCAAGGGTCAATTGTTCCTAAGAGATAAGTTTATTACCCAATCAGCTGCAGATATTAGGAGAAAGCTCCAAAAGCAAACCCTGGGCTCTGAACAAAATCTGGAGGCATTATTAAACCTGGCAACCTCAGTGTTCTATAATAGGGACCAAGAGGATCAGGCTGAAAAGGAAAAGGGAGGTAAGAGAAAGACCGCAGCCTTAGTCATGGCCCTCAGGCAAACAAACCTTGGTGCTTCAGAAAGTACAGAAAATGGGGCAGACCAATCACCCAGTAGGGCTTGTTATCAGTTTGGTTTGCAAGGACACCTTAAAAAAGATTGTCCAGTGAAAAACATGCTGCCCCCTCGCCCATGTCCACTATGCCAAGGCAATCACTGGAAAGCACACTGCCCCAGAGGACAAAAGTTCTCTAGGCTGGAAGCCCCCAACCAGATGATCCAACAATAGGACTGAGGGTGCCTGAGGCAAGTGCCAGCTCATGTCGTCACCCTCACTGAGCTGGGGTACATTTAAACATTGAGGGCTAGGAAACTGACTTCCTCCTGGACACTGATGCAGCCTTCTCAGTGTTAATCTCCTGTCCCAGATGACTGTCCTTGAGGTCCATTACCATCTGAGGAATCCTGGGACAGCCTACAACCAGGTATTTCTTCCACCTCCTCAGTTGTAATTGGGAGACTTTGCTCTTTTCACATGCCTTTCTTGTTATGCCTGATAGTCCCAAATCCTTATTAGGGAGGGACATATTAGCCAAAGCTGGAGCTATTATCTATATGAATATGGGGAGCAAGCTACCCATTTGTTGTTCCCTACTTGAAGAGGGAATCAACACTGAAGACTGGGCATTGGAAGGACAATTTGGAAAGGCAAAAAACGCACCCCCCCCACCCCTCGTCCAAATCAGGCTAAAAGACTGCACTGCTTTTCCTTATCAAAGGCAATATCCTTTAAGGCCTGAAGCTCATAAAGGATTGCAGGATATTGTTAGAATTTTAAAAGCTCAAAGCTTAGTAAGAAAATGCAGCAGTCCCTGCAACACCCCAATTCTAGGAGTACAAAAAACAAACGGTCAGTGGAGACTAGAGCAAGATCTTAGACTCATCAATGAGGCAGCAATTCCTCTATATCCAGTGGTACCCAACCCCTATACCCTGCTGTCTCAAATACCAGAAGAAGCAGAATGGCTCACTGTTCTGGACCTCAAGGATGCCTTCTTCTCTATTCCCCTGCACTCTGACTCCCATTTTCTCTTTGCCTTTGAGGATCCCACAGAACACATGTCCCAACTTATGTGGACGGTCTTGCCTCAAGGATTTAAGAATAGCCCTCATCTGTCTGGTCAAGCACTGGTCCAAGATCTAGGCCACTTCTCAAGTCCAGACACTCTGGTCCTTCAGTATGTGGATGATTTAGTTTTGGCCACAGTTCAGAAACCTCATGCCAGCAGGCTACTCTAGATGTCTTGAACTTTCTAGCTAATCAAGGGTACAAGGCATCTAAGTTGAAGGCCCAGCTCTGCCTACAAGAAGTCAAATATCTAGGCCTAATATTAGCCAGGGCCCTCAGCAAGGAACAAATATAGCCTATATTGGCTTATCCTCATCCTAAGATATTAAAACAGTTGTGGGGGTTCCTTAGAATCACCAACTTTTGCCAACTATGGATCCTTGGATACAGTGCGATGGCCAGATCACTCTATACTCTAATCAAGGAGACTCAGAGGGCAAATACTCACCTAGTAAAATGGGAACCAGAGGCAGAAATAGTCTTCAAAATGTTAAAGCAGACCCTAGTACAAGCTCTAGCCTTAAGCCTTCCCACAGGACAAAACTTCTCTTTATACATCACACAGAGAGAGGGAATAGCTCTTGGAGTCCTTACTCAGACTCGTGGGACAACCCCATAATAGTAGCATACCTAAGTAATGAAACTGATGTAGTAGCAAAAGGCTAGCCTTACTGTTTATGGGTAGTTGCAGCAGTGGCCATCTCAGTATCAGAGGCTATCAAAATAATACAAGGAAAGGATCTCACCATCTGGACTACTCATGATGTAAATGGCATTTGAGATGCCAAAGGAAGTTTATGGCTATCAGACAACTGCCTGCTTACATACCAGGTGCTACTCCTTGAGGAACCAGTGCTTCAAATATGCACCTGTGCAGCCCTCAACCCTGCCACTTTTCTCCCAGAAGATGGGGAACCAATCAAGCATGACTTCCAACAAATTGTAGCCCAGACTTATGCCTCCCAAGAGGATCTCTTAGAAGTTCCCTTAGCTAATCTTGACCTTAACCTAAATACCAAAAGTATTTAGGAAGTTCATTTGTGGAGAATGGGATATGAAGGGAAGATTATGCCATAGTTAGTGATGTAACAGTAGTTGAAAGTAAGTCTCTTCCCCCAGGGACCAGTGCCCAGTTAGCAGAACTAGTAAGTGCTTACCCAAGCCTTAGAATTGGGAAAGGACAAAAGAATAAATGTGTATACAGATAGCAAGTATGCTTATCTAATCCTACATGCCCATGTTGCAATATGGAAAGAAAGAGAGTTCCTAACCTCTGGGGGAACTTCCATTAAATACCACAAGGAAATCATGGAGTTATTGCACACAGTGCAAAAACCCAAGGAAGTGGCAGTCTTACGTTGCTGAAGCCATTAAAACAGTGAAGGAGAAAAGTCAGAAGGAAACTGTCAGGCAGATGCTGAGGCCAAAATTGCTGCCAGGCGGAACCTCCTACTAGAAATATCTATGGAAGGATCCTTGGTATGGAACAACCCTCTCCAAGAGATTAAGCCCCAGTACTCCCTGACCGAAATAGAATGGGAATTTTCACGGGGGCATATTTTTCTCCCCTCAGGGTGGTTAATGATGGAAGAGGGAAAGGTACTCATACCCGAAGCCAGCAGTGGAAAATACTTAAAACCCTCCACCAAACTTTTCGTATGTGTATTGAGAACACTCATAAAATGGCCAAATCCCTATTTACAGGGCCAAATCTCCTCTGGACCATCCGACAAGTAGTCAAAGCCTGTGAGGTTGCCAAAGGAATAATCCCTTGGTCCACCATAAGGCCCCTCTGGGGGAACAAAGAATAGGACACCATCCAGGAGAGGACTGGCAGTTAGCCAACATCACCTATTACACGAGCAATGAAAAAACCATACACTGCCCTGTAACCATGAATACCATCTTAAATTTCCAAGCCCCTTTATGCATCCAATGCAACCTGTTATCAGACCTGCCCCTAGGACACCTACTATCCCATCAGTGTAATTACACTCTACAACTTCAAGCCCCCACCGATCATAATAACTTCCAAGTCACCCAAACAGCTCCGTTCAGATGGCTTATCTGCTTCTCAGGGCCCCCCAAAATCATCACTTCCACCTTGCTTAACAAACAGCCTGTGTTTTGTAACAGCAAACATACTCCCTGTATCACCATTCACCCCCTGAACCCCCTGCAGCAGCACCCCCACCACTAGTGAATGCCTTCTCATCTCCTCTTTCAATTACTCTCTTGAATGGTTCTTAGTAGATACAAAACAGTTTTTTCTCCAATGGGAAAATAGAACACAGGGAGCCACTTGTTTGCTCCCAATACCTCTTTCCAGCTGCTCACTGGAGCTACCTTGGCAAGTACTCTAGGAGTATGGGAAAATGAAAACAACAAACTCACACACCTTTTAAACATACACAACAAGTTCTGTCTTCCAGCCAAGGCATACTCTTCTTATGTGGAACTCCAAGCTATATCTGCCTCCCCACCAACTGGATAGGTACCCGGACCTTAGTCTTCCTAAGTCCCAACATTGACGTTGCCCCAGGAAATCAGACCCTGTCAGTGCCCCTCAAAGCTCAAGTCCATCAGCACAGGGCCATACAACTAATGCCCCTACTTATAGGGTTAGGAATGGCCACTGCTATAGGAACCAGAATAGCAGGTTTGTCCACTTCACTATCCTACTACCACATGCTCTCAAAGGATTTCTCAGACAATTTGTGAGAAATAACAAAATCTATCCTTACTCTAGAATCCCAAATAGACTCTTTGGCAGCAGTGACTTTCCAAAACCACCGAGGCCTAGACCTCCTCACTGCTGAGAAAGGAGGACTTTGCACCTTGTTAGGGGAAGAGTGTTGCTTTTACACTAACCAGTTAGGGATAGTACAAGATGCTAACTGGCATTTACAGGAAAAGACTTCTGAAATCAGACAATGCCTCTCAAACTCTTATACCAACCTCTGGAGTTGGGTGACACAGCTTCTCCCCTTTCTAGGTCCTGTGACAGCCATTTTGCTATTACTTGTCTTTGGGCCCTGTATTTTTAACCTCCTTGTCAAATTTGTTTCCTCCAGGATCGAGACTATCAAGATACAGATGGTCTTACAAATGGAACCCCAAATGAGCTCTACTCACAACTTCTACCAAGGACCCCCGGATCGACCCACTGGCCCTTTGACTGCCCTAGATAGTTCTGCTCTGGAGATTAGTACAGCTGCAGGACCCCATCTTTACCCCTATCCAACAGGGAGTAAATAGAGTGGTCATCGCCCAATTCGCAATAGCAGTTGTGTTCTGTTTAGAGGGGGGATTGAGAGGTGACGCCAGCTGGGCTTCCTGGATCGAATGGAGACTTGGAGAACTTTTCTGTCTTACAAGAGGACTGTAAAAACACACAAATCAGCACTTGTAGCTAGCAAAGGGAGTTGTAAAATGCACCAATCAGTGCTCTGTAAAAGGCACCAATCAGCACTCTATAAAATACACCAATCAGCACTCTGTAAAACACACCAATTAGCAGGATCCTAAAAGTAGCAAAGCACAGGGAGGATTGAAAAAAGGGCATTCTGGTAAGACAGAAACAGAACATGGGAGGGGACAAATAGGGAATAAAAGTTGGCCACCCCAGCCAGCAGCGGCAACCTGCTTGGGTCCCCTTCCGTGCTGTGGAAGTTTTGTTCTTTTGCTCTTCACAATAAATCTTGCTGCTGCTCACTCTTTGGGTCTGTACCACCTTTAAGAGCTGTAACACTCACTGTGAAGGTCTGTGACTTCATTCTTGAAGACAGTGAGACCACGAACCCACCGGAAGGAACCAACTCCGGACACACTGTTGCAGGGGCATCATGGGAGTGAGACTGGGCTTTAGGGTTGTAGGCTGTGTGGGAGTGGGGTGAGGCCTGTGACTACTGACTTCCCCCAACTCCCCTGGTGACCTGTATGACTCAGCAGAGGTAGCCATAATCTCCCTGCGAATTAATATAACTCCATTGGACTGGGAAACACACTGTCATCTCCCACAACAGCCACAGCAAGCCCTGCCCAAGAGGAGGCCGAGCTCAGACACACTTATCCCTGCCCCAACCTGAGGTCTTTCTCCACCCACCCTGGTAGCCAAAACAAAGGTCAATCTCTTGGGAGCTCTATGGCCCTGCCTACCACCTGAGAAATTTGAATACTTAGCCAGGTGTCTCTAAGGCAAGTTTGCATCCTCCCTGTAGGTTGGCAGTTGATGTACTCTTGAAAGCGCCACCTACTGGCTGGAGGCCACCCAACACAAAACCAGCACACTAAACAAAATACAACCAGGGATCCTCACAGAATCCACTTCACTCCCCTGCTACCTCCACTAGAGCAGGTGCTGATATGCATGGTTGAAAGACCCAAAGATGGATCACATCACAGGACTCTTTTCAGATGTCTCACACTCCTGTGCCCAGCCCAGAGCCTGATAACTCCACCAGGTAGCTAGATCTAGAAGAGCAATAATAATCACTACAGTTCAGGTCTCAAGAAGCCCCATTCCTAGGGAAAGGGAGAGAACACATATCAAGGGAGCACCCCATTGGACAAAATAATCTGAACAGCAGCCCTTGAATCCCAGATGTTTCCTCTGACAGTCTACCCAAATGAGAAGGAACAAGAAAAATAATTCTGGAAATATGATAAAATAAGGTTCTTTAATATCCCCCAAAAGATCATACCAGCTCATAAGCAATGGATCAAAATCAAGACAAAATTTCTGAAGTGCCAGAAGAATTCAGAAGGTCAAGTATTAAACTAATCAAGGAGGCACCAGACAAAGGTAAAGTCCAAGAGTGGAGTCACACCATGATACAGAAGAATGTTCATGAAAGGAAATTTTTTTTTTAGCGAAATAGATAACATAAATAAAAAACAATCATAACTTCTGGAAATCAAGGACACAGATAAATGTAAAATACACTGGAAGGTCTCAGCAATAGAATCAAACAAGCAGAAGAAAGAACCTCAGAGCTCAAAGACAAGGCTTTCAAATTAAACCAATCCATCAAGGACAAAGAAAAAAAGAATTTAAAAAATAGACAAAGCCTCCAAGAAGTATGGAAACTCTGTTTAACATCCAAACCTAAAAATAATGTGTGCTTCCAAGGAAGAAGAGAAATCTAAGTTTGGAAACACATTTGTGGGAATAATTGAGGAAAACTTCCCCAGCCTTGCTAGGGATCTAGATATCCAGATAGAAGAAGCTCAAAAAACACCTGGGAAATTTAGCACAAAAAAATCATTCCCTAGGCACATAGTCAACAGTTTATCTAATGTCAAGACAAAGAACCTTAAGAGCTGTGAGGCAAAAGCATCAGGTAACCTATAAAGGAAAACCTATCAGATTAACAGCAGATTTCTCAGCAGAAACCCTATAAGCTAGAAGGGATTGGGGGCCCTATCTTCATCCTCCTTAAAACAATTGTCAGCCAAGAATTTTGTACCTAGTGAAACTAAGCTTCATAATGAAGGAAATATATAGTCTTTTCCAGACAAATGCTCAGAGAATTCTCCACTACCAAGCCAGCACTACAAGAACTGCTAAAAGAAGCTCTAAATCTTGAAACAAATCCTTGAAAAACACCAAAATAAAAGCCTCCTTAAAGCATAAATCTCACAGTGCCTATATAGCAAAATCACAATATTAAAAAAGCAAGGTATTCAGGCCACAAATACCTTGATGAATAGAATAATATCTCACATCAATACTAACATTGAATGTAAATGGCCTCAATGCTTCACTTAAAAAATACAGAATGGCAGAATGGATAAGAATTTACAAAGCAAGCTACTCCTGTCTTCAAGAGACTCACCTAACATGTACGACTCACATAAAGCTAAGGTAAAGGGGTGGACAAATATATTCCATGCAAATGGACACCAAAAGCAAGCAGGAGTAGCTATTCTTATATTAGACAAAACAAACTTTAAAGCAGCAACAGTTAAAAAAGACAAAGTGGGAAATTATATCATGATTAAAGGAGTAGTCCAACAGGAAAATATCACAATTATAAATATATATATGCACCTAACACCAGAGCTCCAAATTTATAAAACAATTACTACTAGACCTAAGAAATAAGATAGATGGCTACACAACAATAGTGTGGGATTTTAATACTCCACTGAGGCACTAGACAGGTCATCAAGACAGAAAGTCAACAACAACAACAAAATGGACTTAAACTATGCTGTATAACAAATGGACTTAACAGATATTTACAGAACATTCTATCCAACAACTGCAGAACATGTATTTTATTCATCAGCACATGGAACATTCTCCAAGATAGACCATATGATAGGCCACAAAACAAGTCTCAGTAAATTTAAGAAAATCGAAATTATATCAAGTACTCACTCAGACCACAGTGGAATAAAACTGAAAATCAACTTCAAAAGGAATGCTCAAAACCAGGCAAATGCATGGAAAGTAAATAACCTGCTTCTGAATGATCATTGGGTCAACAATGAAATCAAGATGGAAATTAAAATTTCTTCCAACTGAATGATAATAGTGACACAACTTATCAAAACCTCTAGGATACAGCAAAAGCAATGCTGAGAGGAAAGTTCATAGCATTAAATGCTTACATCAAAAAGCCTGAAAGAGCAAAAACAGACAATCTAAGATCACACATCATGGATCTGGAGAAAAAGAAACAATCCAAATCCAAATCCACACCCTGCAGAAGAAAAGAAATAACAAAGATCAGAGCAGAACTCAATGAAATTGAAACAAAAAAATACAAAAGATAAATGAAACAAAAAGCTGGTTCTTTGAAAAGATAATATTGATGGACCATTAGTGAGTTTAGCCAAGAATAGAGAAGATCCAAATAAGCTCAATTAGAAATGAAATAACTGATATAACTGATACCAGAGAAATACAAAAGATTATTCAAGTCTAATATGAACACCTTTATGTGCATAAACTAGAAAACCTAGAGGAAACGGATGAATTCCTGGAAACACACAACCCTTCTAGATTAAACCAGGAAGATATAGAATCTCTAAACAGATCAATAATAAGCAACAAGATTTAAATGGTATAAAAAGTTGCCAACAACAACAAAAAAATCTAGGACCAGACAGATTCACAGCTGAATTCTTTCAGACATTCAAAGAAGAATTGTTATCAATTATATTGACACTATTTCAAAAGATAGAGAAAGAGGGAATCCTCCCTAAATCATCCTATGAAGCTAGTATCACCCTAATACCAAAACCAGGGAAGAATATAATAAAAAAAGATAATGACAGACCAATATCCTTGATGAACATAGCTGCAAAAATTCTCAGCAAAGTTCTAGCTAACCATATCCAACAGCATATCAAAAAGGTAATCCACCATGATCAAGTAGGTTTCATACCACGGATGCAGGGATGGTTTAATGTATGTAAGTCAATAAATGTGATACACCACATAAAGAAAATTAAAAACAAAAGTCCTATTATCATCTCAATACACGCAGAAAAAGCATCTGACAGAATGCAGCATCCCTTTATGATTCAAACCCTTAGCAAAATCAGAATAGAAGAGAAATATCTTAAGGGTAATGAAAGCTATCTATGACAAATCCACAGCCAACATTATACTGAATGAGGAAAAGTTGAAAGCTTTCCTGCTGAGAACTGGAACATGACAAGGAAGCCCACTTTCACCACTTGTATTCAACATAGTACTGGAAATCCTAGCCAGAGCAATCAAACAAAAGAAAGAATAAGTGCATCCAAATCAGCAAAGAGGAAATCAAACTGTCACTGTTTGCTGATGATGTGATTGTATACCTAGAAAATCCTAAAGACTCATTCAAAAAGCTCCTAGAACTGGTAAATGAATTCAGCAAAGTTTCAGGATACAAAATTAACATACACAAATCAGTAGCTCTGCTGTACACTAACAGCAACCAAGCTGAGAATCAAATCAAGAACTCAACCCCTTTCACAATAGCTGAAAGAAGAAAAAAAAAAATTTAGGAATATACCTAATCAAGGATGTGAAAGACCTCTACAAGGAAAATTACAAAACACTGCTAAAAGAAATCGCAGATGACACAAACAATGGAAACACATCCCAAGCTCATGGATGGGTGAATCAATATTGTAAAAATGATCATACTCTCAAAATAAATCTACAAATTCAATGCAATTCCCATCAAAATACCATCATCATTCTTCACAGAACTAGAAAAACAATCCAAAAATTCATATGAAACCAAAAAAGAGCCTTCATAAACAAAGCATCACCTGACTACAAACTATACTATAAGGCCATAGTCACCAAAACAGTATGGTACTGGTATAAAAACAGGCTCATAGACCAATGAAGCAGAATGGAGAACCCAGAAATAAAGCCAAATACTTACAGTCACTGGATTTTAGACAAAGCAAACAAAAACATAACATGGGGTGATATGTTTTGGCTCTGTTTCCTTATCTAAAGCTCACACTGAATTTTAATAATCCCCACTTGTCAAGGGCTTGACCAGAAGGAGATAATTGAATCATGGGGCAGTTTCCTCCACACTGTTCTCATAATAATGAGTGAGTTCTCATGAAGCTGATGGGTTTTTAAGGGGTTTTGCTCTTCACTTGGCACTCATTCTCTTTCCTGCTGCCCCGTGAGGAGGTGCCTTCCACCATGTTTGTATGTTTCTAGAGGCCTCCAGATCATGCAGAGCTGTGATTTAATTAAACCTCTTTTCTTTATAAATTACTGAGTCTTGGTTATTTCTTCATAGCAGCATGAGAATGAACTGATACAGTAAATTGATATCATAGAGAGCTGGTATCTGCTGTAAAGATATCTGAAAATATGGAACTGGGTAATAGGCAGAGGTTTGAATAGTTTGTAGGACTTAGAAGAAGAGAGAAAGATGTGGGAAAGTTTGGAACTTCCTAGAGACTTGTTGAATGGCTTCGACCAAAATGTTGATACTGATAAGGACAATGACATCCACGCTGAGGTGGTCTCAGATGGAGATAAGGAACTTGTTGGGAACTGAAATAAAGCTGATTCTTGCTATGCTTTAGCAAAGAGACTGGTGACATTTTGTCCCTGCCTAGAGATCTGTGGAACTTTGAACTTTAGAGAGATGATCTGAGGTATCTAGCAGAAGAAATTTCTAAGCTGCAAAGCATTCAAGAGGTGACTTGGGTACTCTTAAAATCATTCAGTTCCGTGTACTCATAAAGATATGTTTTGGAATTGAAACTTACATTTAAAACAGAAGTAGGGCATAAAAGTTCAAAGAATTTGCAGCTTAACAATGCAATAGAAAAGAAAAACCCATTTCCTGAGAAGAAATTCAAGCTGGCTGTGGAAATTTGCATAAGTAATGAGAAGCCAAATGTTAGTCACCAAGACAATGGGGAAAATGTCTCCAGGACATGTCAGAGATCTTCGTGGCAGCCTCTCCCATCACAGGCCCAGAGGCCTAGGTCGTAAAATGGTTTCATGGGTTGGGTCCAGGGCCTTGCTGCTTTGTGCAGTCTCAAAACTTGGTGCCCTACACCCCAGTTGTGGCTAAAAGGGGTCAAAACATAGAGTTCAGGCCACTACTTCAAAGAGTGCAAGCTCCAAGTCTTGGTGGATTACACGTGGTGTGGGGCCTGTGGGTACGCAGAAGTCAAGAACTGAGGTTTGGGAACCTCTGCCTAGGTTTCAGAGGATGTATGGAAACACCTGCACATCCAGGCAGAAGTTTCCTGCAGGAGTGGAGACTTCATGGACAACTTCAGTTAGGACAATGTGGAACGGAAATGTAGGGTCAGAGCCCTCATGCAGAGTCCCCAATAGGGCACTGTGGAGCTGTGATAAGAGGGTCATGATCCTCCAGACCCAAGAATGGTAGATCCAATGACAACTTGCACCGTGCTCCTGGAAAGCTGCAGACACTCAACCCTAGCCCATGAAAGAAGTTGGGAGTGAGGCTGTACCCTGTAAAGTCACAGGGATGGAACTGCCCAAGGCCATGGGAGCCCACCTCTTGCATCAATGTGACCTGGATGTAAGCCATGCAGTCAAAGGGGATCATTTCAGAGATTTAAGACTTGAATGCATTGCTAGATTTTGGACTTGCATGTGACCAATTTCTGCCATTTGGAACAGGTGTATTTATCCAATGCCTGTGCCCTCACTGTGTCTAGGAATTAGCTAACTTGCTTTTGATTTTACAGGTTTATAGCCAGAAGGGACTTACCTTGTCTCAGATTACACTTTGGACTTGGACTTTTGGGTTAATGCTGGAACGAGTTAAGACTTCGAGGGACTGTTGGAAGGGCATGATTATGTTTTGAAATGTGAGGACATGAGAGTTGGGAAGGGTCAGGGTAGAATGATATGGTTTGGCTCTGTGTCCCCACCTAAATCTCACCTTGAATTGTAATAATTCCCACATGTCAGGGCAAGACCAGGTGGAAATAATTGAATCAGGTGGGTGGGTTTTTTTGTCATGTTGTTCTCATGATAGTGAGTGAGCTCTCATGAGTGCTGATGGTTTTATAAGGGGCTTCCCTCTTTGTTTAGGACTCATTCTCTCTCCTGCTGTACTGTGAAGAGGTGCCTTCTGCCATGATTGTAAGATTCCTGAGGCCTCCCCAGCCATGTAGAACTGTGAGTCAATTAAGCCTCTTTCCTTTATAAATTACCAAGTCTTGAGTATTTCTTTATATCAGCATGAGAATAGACTCATACATGAAAAAAGAACATGCTATTCAACAAATGGTGCTGGGACAATTGGCAAGCCACATGTAAAAGAATGACACTGGATCCTCATCTCTCACCTTTTACAGAAATCCACTCAAGACAGATCAAAGACTTGAATCTAAGACCTGAAAGCATAAAGATCCTAGAAGATAACATTGGAAAAAGCCTTGTAGACATTGGCTTAGACAAAGACTTTGTGACAAAGAACCCAGAAGCAAATGCAACAAAAAGAAAGATAAATTGATGGGACTGAATTAAACTAAAAAGCTTCTGCACAGCACAATAAATAATCAGCAGAGTTAACAGATAACCCCCAGAGAGGGAGAAAATCTTCACAGTCTATACATCTGACAAAGGACTAATACCCAGAATCTACAAATAACTCAAAGTAAGAAAAAAAAATCCCATAAAAAAGTTGGCTAAGGACACAAATAGACAATTCTCAAAAGAAGATATACAAATGTCCAACAAATATATGGGAAAATGTTGAACAGTGTACACTGCTCAGGTGTTGGGTGCAACAAATATCAGAAATCACCACTAAATAACTAATTATCAGGGAAATGCAAATCAAAACCACAACATGATACCACTTCACTCCTGCAAGAATGGCCAAAAATAAAAAAAAAAAAATTAGATGTTGGCATGAATGTGGTGAAAGGGGACGCTTTTACACTGCTGGTAGGAACGTAAACTAGTACCAACCACTATGGAAAACAGTATGGAAATTCCATAAGAACTAAAAGTATATCTACCATTTGAAACAGAAATCTTATTACTAGGTATCTACCCAGAGGAAAAGAAGTCATTATACAAAAAAAAAATAAATACCTTGCACACACATGTTTATAGCAGCACAATCTGCAATTTCAAAATATGGAACCAGCCCAAATGCCCATCAAACAATGAGTGGATTATATCTAGATCTATAGATATGCCATATTTTCTATATAGTCCAACGTCTATATATATACATACATATGTGTGTATATATATACACACACACACAAACATATATCATGGAATACTACTCAGCCATAAAGAGGAATGAAATAATGGCATTTGCAGCAACCTGGATGGAATTGGAGACTATTGTTCTAAGTGAAGTAAATAAGGAATGGAAGACCAAACATCATATGTTATTACTTTTATGTGAGAGCTAAGCTATCAGGACACAAAGGCATAAGAATGATACGCCAGACTTTGGGGACTTGGGGGAAAAACCCGGGGGGTGGTGAGGGATAACATACTACACATTGGGTGCAGTGTACACTGCTTAGGTGTTGGGTGCACCAAATATCAGAAATCACCACTAAATAACTTATTCACATAACCTAATACTACCTGTTCCCCAAAAAACCTATTGAAATAAAACATTAAAAATTTTTAAAAAATCCTCACCACTCTATAGTCACACCCGCACACAGATGGAGACAACACTGTTGTGACCTGTTATCTATGCACTGAAGGATGGCAGCTCACTGTTATTGTTGTGTTGAATGTACAGTAATTCCACGGGGATCAGGACTGAACAATTCCCTGACTCCTCCCTCTTTTTCTCCCATAGGTTCTCTGGGCTCTTAAGTGCAGCAACATCTTTGCATTCCAGCACTTGGCACTTGACACCTAACTCACCTAGTTGGCACTGGTGTCAGGGGAGCAGCCAGGTAGCAACCTCCACACTACCCTCTGCCCACCTTCCACTCCAAACACAACCCCTGCCATCTCAGTATTAGGGACTGCCAGTATTTATGTCTTCTCTCCCCCATATCCTTCTACCTCAACCAGACTGGAGGTCCAAGGCTCTCAGATCATTCCTTGTCACTAGATCCTCTTCACCTAAACTGACCCATTTACAAAGTTCTCCTCCAGACACATTCACTGCACTCTCTGAAACTCACCGGCTTCAGCAATAAACCATAAACCTGTTCTCAACGCCTTCACTTTCTTATCTTTACCAAAACCTGCCTTTCCCTGAGGACATTTTCCCTGTATTGTTCTCAAGCAGTGTCTCTTTTCTATATCCTTCACCCATGCAGACTGAGGTGTCCTCCTTACTCTTTGTTAACTGGTCTTCACTAGCACCTCCAGACCATTCTCCCTTCCTTCCTCCTACCAGCCCTCCCTGCCCAGCCCACTGCAAGCTCATGCTGTCATGCTCTGCTGAACACTACCCTTTCTTGTTAGAGTCAGCTACAGATTTATAGCTCACTCTCCTTTATACCTTGAATATTTTTGCCCCTTTCTTTAAAAGTATGCACCTAAGAATTCATGACATTTTCAAATTCTTAGGGGCAATGCATGCTCTCAATGATCTGTTTTCTGATTTTCCCTACTTTCACTAAGCCACTCATTCTTCTATAGTGCAGAGTTGTCATGATCGATAACTGCAGCTATTCCAGACCTCATTTCAATAGCTCCTCTTCACATCTAGCATGTCCTGTTGTTTTAACCCATTCTCTCTAATCTCCCTAGTTTTCTGTCTCCCACAGTTTCTCTGCTCCACAGGAAGCTGTGCTCTGTTGCTCCTACTCTGTTTTCACTGCTGATTATCCTTCTTCACCTCTTTTCCTCCTGATTTTTATGCCATGATTTATCAGTATAAACGAGAGGGGAATAATGTCAGGACATATCAGAGATCTTCATGGCAGCCCCTCCCATCACAGGCCCAGAGGCCTAGGTGGAAAAATGGTTTCATGGGCTGGGTCCAGGGCCTTGCTGCTTTGTGCAGTCTCAAAACTTGGTGCCCTGCACCCCAGCTGTGGCTAAAAGGGGTCAAAACATAGAGCTCAGGCTGCTCTATGACCGCTCTGTGACCTTGTATGTGTACTCAACTCACTTGTCCCTCCCTCCTTCCAGCACATTCATCTAGCAAATTCCAACTCCGCTTCAACCAAAACAATTCTACTTCAACCCAAATCTTTTCCTGCTTCATCATTCCTAAGCAGCTGAACATAACTGGAGGAAGAACACACACACAAACACATACACACACCCTTATGGGTTGGTCTCACCTTCAAGCTGTGACCACTAACTTCGGGTGGGCCCTAGTGCTGACCGGTAATTCCACTCCATTTCCTTTTATTGTTCACTTCACCACATCCCAGGTGACTATTTTACCTTTTTTTTTCTTTTTCCTGAAACCTCTAATGTCTCCTTCAGTTTTCCTCTCAGCTACTGATCAGACTGTCTTCAGATATATGTTCCCACAAGCAAACCTGTGAAGCTATGTATAGCTACTCTCACATTCTTTTATCCTCTGTCTATGGATGTGTTAAAATCTTCTACACATGCACTGAAGCCCATCCATTCTCTCCTATTTGAGGGTATCTGTAATGGGCTGAATTGTGTTCTCCTCAAAATTTAGGGGGACCTCAGAATATGACCATATTCAGAGAAAGGGTTGTTAAAAAGGTAATTAAAGTTAAATGAGGTCATTGAGGTGGTCCTTAATCCAATATGACTGGTGTCTTTATAAGAAAAGATTAGGACACAGACTTGCAGAGAAAAAAGACTATGTGAAGACAGAAGTGAAGGAAATAATGCATACAGTAGTCTATTTCCAAGACAAAGTGCCTTAAATCAGCTTAGCTCAGCAAACTACAGAAAAAACAGGATATACTAGGCTCCTTCTTGGATAGCTGATGCCTGTTTGTCAGGCCCCCCCACCTCAACCCCCTGAGTTGCCCTCATCCGAACCAAAAAAGTTTAGTCTCAGAGGAAGGTTTACTAGCCTGCAAAATAACTCACTTTGTTCTTATCAACCTGCCCAACTACTTAGGTCACAAGTCAAGCACTTGAAGAGCCCCTGAGCTAACTAGGATTACAATGCATTGTGGGCTGCAACAAAATGCAGCAAGACAACCCCAGAAAAACAAAAACAAACAAACAAAAAACACCTAAAGCCCCAACCCAACAACTGACAGGTGTCATCTGGGAAGATTGTAACCCCATAGTACTCAGCCTATGAGGAACTGGGGGAGGGACTTGTGCACTAGGGGATAAATTGCTTGTTGTAACTGTGCTGGGTGTGCCTGCCCATCAGATACCTGATCTTGCAAGATGGTAATTAAAAAGTCTCACTTTCGCTGCTCTCAGGGTCTCTGAGTCCATTCTTTGGGTTTGGACAGGTGAATTTGTTTCTCACAGAAGGAGACTGACATCTGCAAGTCAAGCAGAGAGATCTCAGAAGACATGAACCCTGTTGGCCCTTTGATCTCGAACTTCCAACCTCCAAAATTGTGATTAAATAAATTTCTATTGTTAAGACATCCAGTCTCTGGCACTTTGTTATGGCAGGTCCAGCAAAATAATACAGCATCTCTCCTCAAATCCTTCACCTTTTCCCCACATCATCATTTTTTCTTCACTACTGAACTATTCACATTAGCATACACATGAGCTATACTGTATTCCATTATTAGAAAAATGTGCTGCCTTGACCTCATGTTGACCTCCCAGCTCTGCTCTCCTTCACAGGAAACTGTGAGTAGTCTCTCCTCATTGCTCCTTTTATTCCCCTCTCAGACTCCTTGGAACCAACTCCAGTATGGCTTTCAGGCCAACCCCCACATCAAAACAGCCTTTTCCAAGTTCAGCAGTGACCTCACATTGCCAAATTAAGTGGGCTCCTCTTAGTCTTCATCTTCCTCACTTGTCAGTATATTTGACCTGGGTCTTTTGAAATACTTATCTTGGCTTTTGCAACTCCTTTTTAGGCTCTGGTCACTCTATTCTCTGTCTGGTTACTCTTTCTTTTTTGCTTGTTTCTTCTAATTTTCAGCATCTCCTTTTATGTTGGGTTGCCTGAGACTCAGTCCTTAGGTTTCTTCCCTGATTATAGTCACTCTCAGGTGGTCTCATTCTAGTGTCATGGCTTTAAAAGTCATCTCTTCACTGAAGACTCACAAATGTATCCCCTGAACTATATATGGATTTCTCTGTTTAAATATCAGTAAACATTTTCAATCTGTCTTGCCCAAAATAGAACTCTTTATCTTTGAATTGGCCTCCACCTATGTTTTTCTTTTTTTCTTTTTTTTTTTTTTTTTTGTATTTTTCCTCATGTCATAAATGTTTCTCCAGTTTCTCAGGGCAAAACTTTGGAGTCATACTTGTCTTTTCTCTTTCAAGCACTTCTCACATCCAACCCAGAGCAATTCTCCTGGTTCTTCCTTCGTAGGCATCTAGACCTCTAGCTGCACCTCAGCATCTCCATGGCATTTTTTCTAGTCAAAGCCGTGGTCCTCTATCCTTTGGACTTGTACTATCTTTCCAGATGCTCATCCTGTTTCCTAATGATCAATTCTGTAGCCAATGTGATATTTTAAAAATTTGTCAGTGCATGTCTGTGCATGTCTTCTTTCTTCCTCAAATCCTTACCTAGCATTCCATCTCACTCAAAATCTAAAACCTTTATCCTGACTTCATGCTGCAGTGTGATCTGCCCCTCGAGGCTTCTCTGACCTTCTAGTCTTCTATGTTCCCCTCGCCTGCTCAGCTCTTGTTACATGGGCCTCCCTCTGTTCCTACGACATGTTACAAACATTCTTGCCACAGGGCCTTTGCAGGTGCCATTTCCCCTCCCTCAAATGCTCTTTGTCTAATTATCTTTGTGGCTTTTTCTCTCACTTCTTTAAGTTTTTCCTTTTCAGTTGTCTTCTTACAAGAGAGATCTTCCCAGTACTTCATGTCTAAAATTGTTCCTTCCACCTCTCTCCTTCCTTCCCTCTACTCAGTCTTCATGAGACCCATTATGATTGCAGTTTTAAAATGTGTTTGTTGAAGGAATTAATGACAAGAAAAATTTAATTGCTTGTGAAAAGAATTTTGACGTATTTATTTCAGATGATCGCTTTTTTGCTGCAATCTCATTTTAGTTAAGAACATTAAAATTACTGTTGAGAACTTTACTGCCATGGAAGTATGGACCCCAATGACTGCCCAACTTTGATAAAAACATCATTCTGAAATATAAAAACACAGGACTTTCTCTACGAGCAAACCCTTACACACTAAGTCTAATGACACTGAAGAAACAACCAAAGGTGCTTACATCTTTTTTTAGTCAATAGTGAAAAGGAAAAATATCAAATAACGTCTCATAGGCCTCTTCTTGGTGCTCAACGTTTTCTACTCTACTTTTTAGTTCTTTGTGGGCCTGTTTTACTGTAAGCCTATGATAAGGGGGAATATTTTGCAGATAGTTGCCTGTATTTAATAGATATGCAATAAAGCAAACTGGAAAAAGAAACAGACATTGGTAGGAGGAGGAGGAAGTAGCACAGGTAAAAGTGAGCAAGGCCAGAACAAAATTATTGAAGTGGACATCATTTTGTGGTCCTAGTGAAAATTCGGCCAAGTGACATACAGAGATATTTTAGTTAGAAGTTTATGAAAAGGAAAAAATTACTAAGTAAAATGAAGCAGAGCGCTTACTGAGAAAATTAGACATCATTTGCTTGCTTCTCAAAAATATTATTAACAGCAATAAAATTAACATACACTCGACAACTTTCTTCATCATTAGAGGAGAAACGTGCATGCTGTATGCATTTCACAAATATTAGCTATTAAAAAGCCCAGGGAGCTAACTGTATGACCAACAACCATTAATTCTTATTATTGTCTTTCTATTAAAGAAACAAATTAAAATCTCCTCCAGTGAACATTTATTTTCTAAAGTCAAAATCTTTTAGGGTTGCATCTGCTTTTCTGTTAACATTTTACTAACTATAGCCAAGGGGTTACTTTATCCCTAGGAATATGTTTAGTTCCCCATCCCCATTCTACATAATGTTTTCCCTTTGTGAACCTTGAATAGTTTGAACCTTGCACTGTTTCAGACTCATTTACACTCAACTCAGGTCACTCAATAAGTAATGCTTGATGTCCAGTAAGGCATTTAATATGTCACACTAAGAGTGATTCAATTTTTTTTTCTTTTTTTTGCCAAAGATACGCAAACTGAAATACCAGAAGATCTGAAATTCAAAACACATGATATCTGAGTGAGTCCCAAGCTTGACACAATTTTTCTTTTGCTTCTCCTCCTCTTTTCCCTTTCTCTACACTTGCATATATAATTTAAGAGTCATCTGGCTGTTTGTTTGGCAAGTTATTTATTACTATTTAGAGAAATTCTAGGAGGATATATTTTTAAAGAAACTAAAATATGGGTATAATATTTTAACCTTAAAACTGCCACTCAGAGCCTAGAGTGAAGCCTCTTCTATAGGTAGATATTACCAGGTGTTCTGAAAAATGCATCTGCTTGTTGTTCAGGGTCAGAGTCTTTCACAGTGAGGAGAAAGGTGTTGGTTCTACAAAACAGGCCAGGGAAGTGAAGTTGAAATTGATTGAAGTAAATTATTCCTAAAGCCTTGATTCTCCCCTCCTTTGAAGGCAGGAGTAAATTTGGTTTCCTGCATCCAGGTGGTCCTCAGATGTCCTAAATTAAAACACGGTAAGAATGGGTTTTTCACAACAACTCTACCCTGACCAACCCACCAGGGTCTACATCCCTCCACTGTGATTCTGTGCAATAGACCCAGTGGAAATTGCAGGGCAGGCAGGCAATGAGGAAGCACAGTTCGTTCCTCTGTGTTGGAAATAGGCCAAGATTGTGAATGTTAATCACCCAATTCTTGTAAAAGGTACTACACAGTCTTTAATAACCACAAATGGCTGGAGTCTTCATTTTTCATTTCTTTTTTTTTTTTTTGAGACAGAGTCTTGCTCTGCCGCCCAGGCTGGAGTGCAGTCGCCGGATCTCAGCTCACTGCAAGCTCCGCTGCCTGGGTTTACGCCATTCTCCTGCCTCAGCCTCCCGAGTAGCTGGGACTACAGGCGCCGGCAGGACTGTAGGCCTCGCCCGGCTAGCTTTTTTGTATTTTTTAGTAGAGACGGGGTTTCACCGTGTTAGCCAGGATGGTCTCGATCTCCTGACCTCGTGATCCACCCGCCTCGGCCTCCCAAAGTGCTGGGATTACAGGCTTGAGCCACCGCGCCCAGCCGTCATTTTTCATTTCATCCGTGAGGCTCTGTCAGAAGGAGGTGGCAGCTGTAGACGAATATTGAAGCAATATCCCAAACTACAAGTAGAAAGTCAGACCCCTGACATTGTTGATCTCAGAGACTTGAGACACGATGAAAGACAGGCTTTGAATATCGGTTTTCCATTGCTTTTGAGGCCAAGTCTAACTATCAAACATTTCAGGGAGCAAATATCTGTCCTTTTGTGTCTTCCCTGCCCTGTTGCATCCACTTTGCTCTCTAAACACTGCTGCTGCCAATAGGCCAGATGATGCCACACAATACCACCATCTGAGCTACTGTCTTGGGAATACAGCCTTTTTCTTCCTCCCACTCCCTGCTCACCTTGAACACACTGATGGCAACATGTGCTTATTTCATCATGTATCCTCTTAAGTTTCATTATCACAGTTGGGAAAAGAATAGGGAAACAATCCCCAGAATGACAAAATAAATGTGAATTACAAATTTTGTTGCTGTTGTTATTGTTGTTGGAGACAAGGTCTTGCTCTGTCACCCAGGCTGGAGTGCAGTGGAACAATCATAGCTCACTGCAGCCCCGACTTCCTGGGCTCAAGTGATCCTCTTGCCTCAGCCTCCAAAGTAGCTGAGACCATAGGTGTACGCCACCACACCTAGCTAATTTTTAAAATTTTTGTAGATACAGGGTATCCCTATGTTGTCCAGGCTGGTGTTGAACACCTCATCTCAAGTGATCCTCCTGCCTCTGCCTCCTAAAGTGTTGGGATTAGAGGTATGAGTCAATGTGCCTGGCCAAAATAAACGTGAATTTTAGTTTTGTTCAGCTTAGTTGTGTATCTCTAGCAAGTAGCTTAAGCTTGCAGAAGATAAATTTTGTCATCCATAAAATCTATTTATACCATATGATTTACAGTTAGTTCCATTGGTGTGGATCAATTGACAAAACATTAATGATGTAAATTACAAAGTGCTGTATTAATGTAAGTTATTTATTATTACTTTTATTATGTAGCAGACTTATAGGAGAACCTATTTCTGAGGAATATATTTCTTTTATTTACGTTTCCACTGTATCATGTCCAGGAAAGCAATGGGAACCACTGGTGTTCCCGCAGCACTCAGAAGACTGAGATGAAACCAATCATTTTCTTTACTCCAGAGGAGAGAGAGAAAATATTTTTGTATTGTTGGTGAAGTGAATGCAAAAACATTATTTATGCAATATAATAAAAAGTGTATTTTTTTTTTTATCCACAAGGAAAAGATGACCTCAATTTCCAAATGTATAAAGTGGTAGAAATCCTTTCACAACAAAGAAGAACAAAAGTCATCAAAAATTTTCATTATGAACCAGTGCTTTTTCCTACTGTACTGAGTTTTAAAAGGAGTTCAGCAGATTGCTTAATGTTAAGAGCAGAAAGTCTTAAAACATGTTTGGATCTAAGGCTACAGATAGAAGGCAGAAACAAATGTTTGGAAACCTAAGTGAAATAAAGGGGGAAGAACAGGTTTGAGGATTAGGCCATTGCCACCCATGCTTCTTTGGCCTGTTTATTTTAGGATGAGGCCTGTCTATTCTTGAGTCTATGAGGGGATTCTATTTCATTTCATTTTCCAATCATAGGCTGCTTAACACCACTTAAGCCAATAACTCTCTAGATCTTACCCCATGGGTCCAACTTCTGGCAAAGTCCACACATGCCACTCTTCTGTTAGACCTTAGGTCGTTTTAGCTATTTCAAAGGCCAGAAGAGTTTACAAATGTGGGACAAGTCATTTGTTATTCAAGGATTGCTTGTCATTTACAAGAGGAAAAGAAAGAAGTCTCAAAAACAATTGATTTGTTCATGGAATATGGGTGGAAAATTTTGATGCAGACACAGTTGTAGACTGGACAAAATTCCAATGTTTTTTATGCCATTTCTCCTTTCTTCATGTTCCTGTATTCTAGTGAAAGGACTAAGAGGAATCTTGGTTCAAAAAGTAAAGGAGTACCTCTCTTGGGTGACAGGGAACTGTCATTTACTATTAAAACTCTTCTTCTGGTGGCTTAAATAATCAAACAGGTATTTCTTGAGTGAGTATTACATTTCGGGCACTACATTAAGCGCTTGACATAGAAGGAAAAGCAAAGACAAGACACGAGACACTGAAGAAATACCATTTGAGATAGGCATGGGCATCAGGCAGCTCAGAAACAATCTCTAACAAGGTCAGCAGGAAGTTGAAAGTAAGAAAACAGGATTTTGCCTGCTCTTCCCTGCAGCAACAGCTGTGGCCTCTTGCAAAGCAATTAAGCCTGTGGCTAGGATTCCAGTTCCATCTCATCTCAGCAGCCTCGCAGCCTTGGAAAGTTCTTGACGGAGACTCTTAATCGATGGCATCTCTTTGTTTTTGCCCTGGCATCTCAGATGGTGGCATTCCCGAGGCTGATTAGCTCCAAGTTCCTCCCCTGTGAAGCCAAAGCCACCATGTAATTTCCATTAGACCTGAAAATGATCCTGATTTAAAGCTTAGATGGAGCCCATAAGCCATCATCTAATCATACTTAAAAAGTTACTGGCTTGGGCTGTATGTTCTTCACTTCTTTAGCAGTAAAATCATTCTTAAAAATATATCACTCTTTGTGAACCATCAAATCAGCCTGATGACAGCCTAGTTTAGAATTGAGTGCTGTAGTAAATGTCAGAACTCCGATGCTGACTTTCTGTGTGACTTTGGGTAAGCTACTTAACTTTCCTTCTTTTATTTCTTTCTGCTGTTCTTTCAGTACTTTAGATGTGCCAGACTTTAAAACTAGACTTGGAGGTAGGGAGGTTAAAGGTATGTGGGTAAGGAGAAGAGCCTACAGAGGTAAAGGAAACCTGACCCCTGCTCTAGAGAGAAGTACAGTTTGAGGAAATAGCCTTGAAAAGCAAATAATTAGCACCCCACTGGACAGCACTGTCACTGAGAGTATGCCAAGTGTTGTGGGAGCACACAGGAAAGAGACTCATTCCTTTCAGAAGACTGCGTAGGGGAATTTGACAATGCATCCCAGAGGTACTTAACAATGAGCTGAATTGTAAGGAATGAAGAATTTCCTGAGTGGAGAAGGGGGAAAGACACTCCTAGTCGTTCTATCCTTGAAAAAAGATAATAATCTTGAATCCTGCTTAGCTCTCAAAAATATTTGAGAGCTAAAACACAGCAAACTTGGTAGCCCAGCTCCATGATTGTCAAAGCTCTCCAGCTCAATGGAAAAATGGTGCCACATTAGACTTATCACTTTTTTACTGTTGTTGATTTTTTTTTTTTTTAAGTCAGGGCCTCACTCTGTTGCCTGGGCTGGAGTGCAGTAGCACAATCATGACTCACACTGCAGCCTTGATCTTGGGCTCAAGGGATCCTTCTCACCTCAGCCTCCTGAGTAGCAGGGATTACAGGCATGTGCCACCACTCCTGGCTCATTTATTTTTATTTTTATTTTTTGTAGAGATGGGGTCTTGCTGAGGCTGGTCTTGAACTCCTGGGCATAAGTGATCTTCCTGCCTCAGCCTCCAAAAGTGCTGGGATTACAGGAGTGAGCCACTGCACGTGGCCTTCTGATGCCTCCTTTGCCCTGCACTAGGGAATGCCTGTCAGTTTTCTTCCCTTGGCAAATGAGAGGAGAGGACCTGCTTATGGCTTGCTTCTTTGTCCTCCCCTGGTTTGTGCTGATGCTGGGCTGACACAGCTGTGACAATGATGCCTCCCAGAGCTGCTGTGAAAGAGGCCAGTGCAGCATCTGAGGACTTAGCGTCACCTTCCCAGGAGCAAGGCTTCAAATTTCCTTCTCCAACCCATTAGAGAGGGAGGTCTTTCTTACACAACTTCTTAGGAGGAGCAAGCGCAAACTCAGCCACTCAGCTGTCCACACCCGTCCTAGTAAGGGTCCCCTATAACTCCCTTGTGTTCATAACCACCATGATTCTGGTTGCTTCTATATAGGTATAGCTCCCCTAAGGATGAAGGAATATGTGTAGTGACAAAAGAACATGCAGACATTTCTAAAGATGTCTAAAGCCTCAGGGTCATAGGGATTTAGTGTCTAATCAGTCAATAGTGAAGAGGACAAATAGCAGGTATGCCACCAAGTCCCGCCTCAGTGTTCCAAGTTATTATGCCAAACACTGGGGTTCCTATGGAAAGTCCTGGAAGCGAAAAACAGGAATACCGGCCATGTCGCTTCCCACGCCATGTGAAGTTTCTGGACCTCTGTTGCCTTGTCCAGGACAGTGTGGAGGGGAGGACTTAACTTGTGTGATTCTTCAGAGCCCTGCCAGATCCTAGAGTCCATGATCCTCGAGCCTCCCATTTATGGAAGACTCAAACCAGTAGAAGGCTATGTTTATCACAAGGGGGTGGGGATTTGAAAGACTGATTTAATAGAATAGGAGTATAAAAAAGCACTATATGTGTATGTAAGAAAGGTGCTACATTTTAATATTCTGTATTTGTGAGCACTAGCTCATGTTTGTGAGTGCTCTAGTCATCTCCTTAGATAGTATTATCAATATTACCAACCTTATTGTATAAAAGTAGGAAAAAAGGGCCACAGGAAGATTAAGTTTAACGTGTGTTACTGAGCATGGTATGACGCTAACATCCTCCCTCCTTCTTGCCAGTTACAAAAATAAGCCTAAACAGCACATAGCTGTTTCAAGAACAAGCATCAAAGAAAATGCAGGAAGCAGTAAGGTTGGAAGATACACTTGATTTATGAGGCAAAAAGGCCAGGTTTTAGACTTTTCCCCACTTTCTGTCTTTGTGCAAACTATCATTACTTTTAGTGCCTTAATTTCTGTTGTTCTAAAATTTGGGGTGGCTTAAAAGAACTAAAAGAGTATAACTGGATTGTTTGTAACACAAAGGATAAGGGCTGAGGGGAGGGATACTCTGTTCTCCGTGATGCGATTACTGTGCATTGCATGCCCATATTAGAACATCTCATGTACCTCGTAATTATATATACCTACTATGTACCCAGAAAAATTAAAATTAACAATATTTTTAAAAAACTAAATAAAATTAAAGGGGTCGATGTTTGCCTCATATTGATGCCTTAGGGGCAACTTCAGAATAATGACAGGTGTGCACTAAAGGCTTTCCGGAGACAAAGGTGCAAGGGGCTGGTCCATGCACACTGCCTGGCTGCTGGTGGGGTCTTTGTGTTTGGCTGTGGTAATGTGTTTCCCTGCAGGAGTCTGTGGTGTGTGTAGGTGGGTGCATGTGGGAACATTAAGGGCTCATTACTCATATGGAATCCTCAGTCTTTTATGTTGGTGTTTTTAACATCTAATGGGCAGCAACCTCCTTTTCTTTTGGCTGTTGCCCCGATTTCTACTCCCTGAAGATCCCCAGGGCGTAGGAACTGGGTTCAGCTCAGCTTTATTATTAATTGGGGAAGCCATTCTGAACTTCCTCCCTTCCTCCCTCTTTGTCTTCAATACACCTATTCACTGATTTATTTATGAAGTTCCTCCTCTGTGCCAGATACTGTTCTGAGAAGGTGGTTCCTACTCCTTGGGAGCATACACTAACATGGAGAAGGCAGAAAACAGATCAATGAATGATATCATTTCAGATCCTGGTTTAGGTGTGAAGAAGCAAATACATGGGATGATGTAAGAGAAAGTGACTGGCAGTAGGGACTACTCCACTCACAGATATTCAGACTCTGGAGGCCTGGGCTGGGGTTCAGGAATCTGCACTGTCAAACAGAAGGGCATGGGATTCTGCTGCAGCTGGTCCCTGGATGACCTTTTCAGCATCCCTGCCCTAGGAAATGCTTTGAGTGTTTGGCCTTCAGCGTTGTGCTCTCCTTTGTGAGTGGTGGGAGTGGAGTCCGGTGTGTTTCAGGGTGAAGGTTAATTGCTCTGTGCAGATTCCCACCTGAAGCTCCCTTTTTCTGGCATCTTCCCTCCGTCCCAGCAGCTGTCTCCTGTGCAGGAATAGGCCTTGCCACCTGTTGGACATAACCTCAAACTCAGAGGATTAATGTGTTCTTATCTGAAAGGACACAAAGGGGAGGGAGGGAAGCAAAATTGTTAACATGGTTCTCCTTATCTTTCCTCTCCAAGATCCATTTTTGATCCCCCCTTCCTGGATTCTCCCTCCACCCTCTCAAATCCGCTGTAAGCAGCTGCTAGCTTCCTCGCCTGATGGGCCTCCTGGCCAGCTGTCTGACGTCACACATCAATCTTCCATCTTCACTGCAAATCTCTACTGATCAAATTTCACATTTCCAGGACTCTGTTCATAAAGCCCCTTTCTCTGGTATAATTAGTAATTAGAGGAAAAATGTTAGCCAACAGACACTCAATCCCCATCTGTCAAGTGAGGAAGTTCCCATTCAAGTGGAGAGCTGACCATTCTACAGAGGTGATGGACCACTCACAATCTGCTTTTCTGAACTAAGTGGTTCTAGTGGAACAAGAGAGGGAGCTATGTTTCTGAGTGTCCATTGGGCTGTACTCATGTTTCTTTGTATCTGTATAATTTAATTAAAATTTTTAAAAATTATTAATTTCCGTCTTTCATCCTGTCTCCCACACTGCGTCTAATACTAAGTCAGTGGCAGCCTCATTAAAAGCAGTTCCTGTTACATAACCATTTCCCAGGCCATAACTGGTATCCTCATGATTCCCTTCAGAAAGGACTGGTTACATCTGCCAGCTGGTTACTGACCGTCATAACTGTGCAAATGGGAGACAGGAATTGTCCCGAGTGAGGCCCATGTGATACTTGCAGATTTGCCGAAGTGGGCACATTTAGCTGAGGGCAGTCTTTGCTCATTAATTGTTTCTGTCATTTACAAAAGTTAAAATTTTAGTGAAATATTTTCAAATTCATGCTTTGCTGACCTTGGGTTTTAGTTACTAGTTAGCTAAACATAAGCCAATATTATAATACGGATACCCTGAGTAGACAAACATAGAAATAAGACTCCCCACACCTAATGTGTTTCTCGAGAGAAGCAATTATTTACTGTTCTTAGTGTTAGTTAAACCACATCAGGCTGGCTGGATTACTTCTGGGACCTATAATTACTGAGGACATAGAATCTATTCTGTGTGTCAGAGGCCAATCATCAAGAAGGAGAAAGAATTTCAGACTTTGTTATTTGAGGAATGATTGTAGACTGTAGTTGAAGATTCAGAGAAGAGAGTCCACAGAAATATTTCAAATATTTAAATAGGTTTCAGGCCATAAGGGCTGGGAATCATTCCACAGCACCCAGGGGTCAACATGGGATGAAAATTATAGGGAACGGGGTTTTATCTTAAAGTAGTGGGCACTAGAGTCCAAAGTTTTGGGATCAAATTCTGCTTCTGCCACTTGTTAGCTATGTGATGGTGTGCAAATTTCTTTACCTCTCTATACCTCAGTTTTTTCATCTGTAAAGTGAGAGTAATAGCTCTTACTATAAGGTTATGAGAATTAAATGAGTTAATACACTTAAAGTATTGCATCAGGGTCTGACACACAGTAAGACTTGGCTATTTATACTACTACAAGAACATGTGACATGGTCACCTGCGTAGAAAGCTCAACATATTTCAAAATGTTTTCCACAAAACACGACTCCCTGAGGCTAATATATTAAAAGATGAGAAAAGGGTTCTGAGATCAAATTAGGTGACCCCTAGCTTTGAGATCCATAATATGCAGGACAATAAAGAAAAGCAAGTTACTTCTGTTTAACCAAATGTTTCTGATTTATTTCACTATAGAATCTGCCTTTAGTGGAGAAATATATTGTGAAATATAAAACACATTTGAGAAAAAGCAAAATGATAGAACTGCCTAATCAGTTGTGCTGGTGGGAGGGTGAATACATTTTGATGGGTTGATTAGGTTTGATTTGTGCAAAAGATTTCTGCTCCGATGGTGTTAAGTGTCTGAAAGTAGTGAATAATGTCACATTTTAACACCACCGCTACACATAGCCTCCCAAAATCTCTGTCTTGAAACATAGGTTTGCAAGTGAGTGATAGGAAGAAAACAGAATATTTCATTCATTTAACATCCATGAGAAGACATTTTCTTATGCCAGGCCTTGAACTAAATGCTGGAGATGTGAAGATGACTGGAACACTGCCCCTCCCCTGAGATGTCAGGTGTGGAAGCATGAACAGATTTGTAACCCAGTGTGATCATTGCTTTAGTGGAAATGGAAAAGGCCTAAGAGGACAGTCAGGAGGGAAAACTAATTCTGATTGAAGGAGAGACGTGTCCAAAATGGGCTTCCTCACCGGCAGCCAGGCTGTGTGCATGAACCTTCCCTGTGCGGTGAAAAAGGAGTTCATGTTATAGGTGATGGCGTGGGCCCTGGGAGGGTAATCTTTAGAAAACAGAGGACCAGGCAGAGGACCCTGGGGGATAGGAACCAGCACAAGGGCAGAATGAATTCATGTTCAAAGGCAAGAACACATCAAAGTGATGCCACATTCAGAGATTACTGGGTTAGGGGTGCAATAACCAAGAGGCCCTGAGGTTTCCTATTCAGTTCTATTGTTTAAGAAATTACTTTAATAAATGACATCCTTTTCTGAACTCTTTGAATCTTGGCTTCATTTGTAACGTGGAGTCAGGGGTGGTGGTGGAGTAGGTTTCTAAGACCACCTCCTTCTCTAATATTCCCCAATTTCACACCGGTTTTTAAACTTGATCTACAATGCTCTGTGTTCTTGTCACAGCCTGATACCTGCCAGTCCATCCTGTGAAATTTAAAAACTCATCTTATATCAACCATCTTTAATTCTCTAATTACTAGTTTGGCATTCTCCTGACCTCTTTTTTATTTTTCTTCCTCATTTCTTACTTTTGAAGGGGAAGATTTGAACTCAGAATTCCAAGTGTGTACTCCCCTAGGGGTACAGAAATCATCCATCTTCCATTCACTGGCAGGATGATTCTGTCTCCAGCTAATTCTGTTGCCATAAAACACTGCAAACTCATGTGTTTCTGGTTATTTGCTCCCAAATACATTACTTCGCATTTTTCCAAGTTGAATTCCATTTCATTCTTTCCCACCCATATTTCTATAATCTCTTAATATCATTCATGTGTTTACTGCCTGCCCACACTGGGGTCTGCTTCTTTTAGCTTGGTATAATCTACACGTCCCATTAATATTTTTTAAAGAACACTGGGTCTAGTATGTTCCCTCATGTCTCCTTACCTATTACTTTATAGCCCAATGCTGGGCCTCAGTGATGTTACTTAGGTTCTGGGTTGCCCTTGCCACTTGGTCAGAAATATCACTTTGCAAATACATTGAAATATTCCAAATGTTGCTTCTTTAACAATTTCTTAGTTCTTATGGATACTAGCCTATTGTTTGTGGCTGCTATAATTAAAGTAATATTATTTAACATCCTCATTTTAAAGATGAAGAGACAGGCCTCAAGAAGTTATGTGCAATTGGCAGGGCAGGGTGTGGGAGTAACCAGCACCCAACGTCCTCACCTTCCAGATCATGAATGGAGAGGTTACACAAAGAGCTGTGTTAACCTGCAGATGGTATGGAAAAGACAAGGAATGGGGGATGAATGAAAAGGGAATAATATTATAAATTTCCTGGCTTTGATAAAGCTGCACAACTTCAATACCAATTGAATTTTCTAACCTTGAGAGTCTCATCCTGATGAAATGCATTCACAGTGCACGTGCCTATTCCTATCCCTTTTCTTGAGCCTCTAAGAGGCCTACAGGGGTGTGGGGATTATCCATTCTCAACAGTTAAAGAGTTCTTTTTTTAATGAAGAATAATGTTCAGAATCACTTTCCTCCTTTCCTAACTTGGTCTGATAGTATTTAGTTTTAGCCCAGTTACTGGGATTTTTGTCCATTCCTCACTAGTCTTCAGAAATGCCAGAAGTGGTTTCTTTCATATATGTTTTATTTATGCTCAAGATTGTAGTTAATTTTTTTTGGTTAAACTTTATGCATTCAGGATTTCCAAATATCTGCTAACCTGATTTACAGTTTATCCTACTTTGTACCATGATACCACTTTACCACTCATT
Source organism: Colobus angolensis palliatus (assembly GCF_000951035.1). NCBI lineage: Eukaryota > Metazoa > Chordata > Mammalia > Primates > Cercopithecidae > Colobus > Colobus angolensis. The sequence continues at coordinate 2,192,477 of NW_012113586.1, read as the reverse complement.
TGCCAGAATTGAGAAAGAGGTCTAGGGGTATAGTTCATTATTTTCTGTGACCTGGTTATTACTCTCTGACTTATTTAGAAGAATGGCTTTCTTCCAGTGTCTCCTGCATCATGGCAATCATGAACGAAAAATCTTTATTCTTTTAAGATTGTTATGCTAGCATTAAGTCATTCTGTTTTTTTTCTGCCAGGTTTTTCCTCCAAGTCTTGACTGAGGCTGAGTCTACATGACACCAAAACATCCAAATGAAAAAGAAAAATTCACTTGAACCACTTAGATGTTTCTTCACCAAATCCAGATGTTTGGCAGTGCAGATAATACTTCTGGACAATAAGTGACTCCCCCTACAATCAACACTTTCATCACACTGCTTTAATTTAAAAAATTGTTCCAATAGTCTGACTGTGTGCAGTCTATAAGAAAGGTAGAGTCTTGTAGATTCAACTCTTGCATTAAAAGAACCTTTGAGTCATGAGTTTGACCAAAGTTGAGGTGAAGATGCTTGTCCTTGGTGGATGCTTCATTGTTACCATGAAGAACTGTGGGTCAGGAAGTGAGCATTTGTCCCAGCATAAATAAATCCAGATGCAAAACATTCAAAGTGGAAAGAATTAGAAACCTGACTCCTCCTTGGCAGTAGAGCTGTGGCAAATATTTTAAAATATCCACACTATCCAATTCTTTCAGTCTGCGTAATTTGCCTAACATGTCCGCTAATATAATTAAATGAAAAACACATATTTTGCTTTTAGGAACTAATTGTCATTCTGAAATATTCAAAACACTAACCATATGGTACCTTTCACATATTCTCAATATTCTAGAGTGAAGAGTTTTACTATTTTATCAAATGACCAGATAACCAGAGGCTTAGTTTCACATAAAAGGTAGAAAACATTTTAAGAGTAGACCTGAGTCTAGGCTCATAGATTTGAGGAACCTCTAAGGTCCTTTAAAGAAAAGCCCCATCCAAAGCTTCAGCCTGCTCCCCATCTGGTACATTTGTTGAGTGGTTATCCAGGCAGTTCTAGAAGTTCTAGAGACAGAGATAGCCCCTCCCCTCCCCTCCCCTCCCCTTCCCTTCCCTTCCCTTCCCTTCCCTTTTGCAAATGTACCTAGGAATTCACCTTTCTGTATCTGCCATTTGCTGAACCCTGACATCTTGTGTCACTCACAGAACAGGTCAAGTTGCCTTTTCACATTGGCAAAAAGTATTGGTATTGGTGTTTGAAAAAATTTGTCACATAGTTTACCCCTTACAGTCCACTTCTCTTGAAATTTCAGCCAAGACTTCTCTCTTCCAGCTACCTCTGTCCCCAAATGTGTTTCATTTTGCTCACTTTTCTCTTAAAGCACTAAATACAAAGAGGGTTGTGCCTTCTCTGGTCTCGCCTCCCCTGAGCTTCTGATTCTGCGTGGAGGCTGGCAGCGAACTATCAAGGCAGGAGGGGCACTTGGGGGCCAGATCGAGATGCTTTCCACCTTGGTCTTTGCTTCATCTGCATGTTCATCATCCTTACCTCAAATGCCCACTTCTCTGATGAAACCTGAGTAAGGTCTCCTTCCAACACATTTAACTGCTCCTCACAGCCACAGCCACTACCGCTCACCTTCTTCTGGTAGGGCTCCAGGACAGGTGGGGGCTCTGGAACTCTTCCAGAACACTAAGTAGGTTAGAGACTCCGACAAGTACCCAGGACAACCTAACGATGGAAAGTTTAATTTGTCAGGCATTTAAGCATTAGCAGTGATTCCAGGAGTTCAGGATAGAGTTGAGAACAAAAAATGTATGTGCTCCTTCTTTGTGTGGGGGATTGCCCCTTCTCATCTGAGCTACCTCAAGGCCACCACACATCTGCGGTCTCTTTACAGATCTGGCAGGCATCCTTGAAGCTCAATCATGACTCCCCAGGCAAGAACAACCCATCTTGCCTCCCACCCTTTAGCCTTCTTCCAGATACACTGTAACATTGAGTGGTCTGGAATTTAATCATCTTTGAATTGTGCTTTGTACCACTCACACCTTGGGTTTATAAGAAGGGTAAAATTTCTGCCTTAGACTGTGACTATAAAAATTTTTAACCTAATTTTGCAGCTAAGCCAATTTCAAATTAAATGCTTCATGTCAGAAACGTCAACATCTGGAAGAGACTCTAACAGATTTTGTGATAAATCAGCAGTTGCTGTGGGTTAAAGGTTATGCTAATTCCAGATTCTTGACCTGGAAAACACTGAGTCAATAAATAAAGTTCACAGACTCTGGGAATGCCACAAGGAGCTCGATGGGCAGGAACATGGAGGTGAGCAGGACAGGCTCATGTGGGTGAAGTTGGCAACCTCCGTGGAGTTGGATTAACTTGAATGAGTGGGTGGGGTGCAAACTGAAGGTAAATGGGCAGCCTCTGTTCTTGGCCTGTATCACCTCACAGCAGAGCCAAGCACGTCATTGCATCCCTCAAACAGATCTAACAGGTAATATTGATAAGAATTTGATGGAAGGTAGTGGGGAAGAGCACTTATTTCACAGGCTATATGGGAAAGCTTCATATAACCCTGTTTAAATATCTCTGCTAATTCCCAGGAGCTTCTCTCTGGGTCCTTGCCACTTCATCTTTCCTCCTTCTCCAGCTCTCTTCAGGGTCAGCCTTTAGTTCTTCCTTTCTTCCCTGGCTCCTATGCTCTGCTGAGGCTCTGGCTCCATCCCAGATCATCCCAGAATTTCTCTCTACACTTTTTCTTATGCAGAGCATTGTTGCACCCTCTCAACCTCTAATCAGTAGCTCAATACCCATGGCTCCACTCAACAAGCAAAGGACTCTTCTTAGCATCCACTTCTTAGGATCCACTTGTTAGCATCCACTTGTTAGCATCCACAGATAGGAGGGATGGAAGTGGGGATGAGGTTGTCACAATTTTTCCCTGGTACTTAGGTAAATTATACAGGACTGTATCTAGCACATAGTATATATACCAAACTTCCAGTATTACTATTAAATAGTGTTGCAATAGACCAAATGTTTATACCTCCTCCAAATTCACATGTTAAAATTATAACATTCCCCCACTAACCAGGTGATGTTATAAGGAGGTAGGGCCTTTGGGATTAGGTCATAAGGGTGGAGCTCTCATAAATGAGATAAGTTCTTTCATAGACCAGATTGCTCTCCAGCCCCTTCTACCATGTGAGGTTAGAGTGAAAAGTCAGCTATCTATGAGAAACGGGCTTTCACAAGACATTGAATCTGCTGACACTCTGATCTTGGACTTCCCAGCCTCCAGAAGTGAGAAATAAATTTTTATTGTTTATAAGTGACCCAGTCTGTGGCATTTTGTTATAGTGGCCAAAACTGACCAGGACAAATGTTATTTTGGAGAAGAAGAAGAAGAAAAGAGCTTCGATATCCATCTGTTACAAAATATTCTCTTTGAACTTGAAATTGAATCAATTAACACTGCGTTTGTTTTTAGTTTTAAGGACTTCAGCGGTTCCCAAACTTTGTCATGGAAAAGAATACCTAGTGAGGCCCTCACAAAGATTCCTTCGTGATTATTATAATTCTGTAGCTCTGGGTGGAGAACCAGGAATCTGTATATTAAGCTCTGCAGCTTATTTGAATATAGGTGATTTATGGACCACTTCTGAGACACACTGTCTCTCAGGACTTCCAATTTCTTCCCATAATCAACACATTCTTTCTTCTTTCCCCTGCTGTCAGGTAAATGTTCTTGAAGCCCGATTTTGGTGAGTGATTTTCATTTCCCCAATCCTGTGTGCTCTACCTTCTCACTCCACCTTACCATTGCCACTCTAACCTCTCTCATATCTAGTTTAAATGATCCCAAATCACCTCCTACTTACCTTCCCTGTTTCTACCCTTGCGTCCCTACAGTGAATACTTAAAACGGTAGCAGAGGCATTCTCTAGTAATACAATCTAGATATTTTTGCTGTGTTCAAAATCTCTCAGTGGCATCCCATGTCATTCACAGTGAAAGTCCTTACAACTGCCTGCAAGGCCCCTGCGGCCTGGTCCCAGAAATCTCTCTGGCCTCATTTCTTAATGTTCTTTCTCACTCACTCTACTTCAGTCTTAAAGGCCTGGCTAGAGCCTTTGTACTTTCTGTTCTCCTATTCTGCTTGAGCAGGGGAAGTGGGATTTGCTAACAAGAAGGAGATCCTTGGGTGTGGAGCATCATGTGAGTGTTTGAGAGAGCGGTGGTGGGAAAGCTCGTGTCTAGCCAAGGGCTCCCCACTGACAGCTGCATGACACTGGTGTCTTTGGCTATTTCTCCACTGTTCCTACTGGACCGTGAGCTTTCTAAGAATGATGTGTGCACCTGGTTCATCTGTGTACCATTACCCCCCTTCCCCAGTTCATGTACAACATAAGAGCTACAATAACTTTATTGTTATATAAAACACTGCCCTGTTCTGCCCACCCTTGGTACATGCAGATTCTGTCCACATGTGGGATAGTTATCTTTGTCTTGTCCTCTGGGCATCACCTGGTTTCATGCCACAGGGCCCACGAGTCACCAGGAGTCAGAGTGAGAGAGAGTTACTGGATTAGCACAAACTCATTCCTCCTAAAAAAGAGGAAATACAGATGGTTTTGGCATATTCTGCTGTTCTCTGGCTCTTGGCAACCTCTACTCCTGGCTGACACTGAGTAGCAGCTCTAAAATGTTTGTTGGGCTGAAATTGTAAGGAGCAGGAGAAAACCACTGATCTCTACAGCAGTTCCTTATCATTGGATTTCAATCTGGCCCAGGGACTCAGCTGTGGTGTTTTTTACATTTTCATGTTGTGTTTCAATGTTACTAAGGACAATGTTTTCTGCGTCATGTAGGTGACTTCACAAAATAAAATTTTCTTTGTCTATGGGGAAGGTGGTACTCCCCTTGAGCACTTGATTTGTTCTTATCTTACAGATGCTGTTATTCTAATAATCACAGTGTTTATGAGATAAGACATAGACAATCATATAATTCTTTCCCTCTTTTATTTTTGGTTTCTAAGAAGCCTGGAGTCAGATCTGCAGTCTACCTGCAGCAAATATACAGGATCCTATGGCCATCATGTTTTACATCAATCATTCCTATATTAATCATTAATCACCTTAGTGTTCTACACTTTTTATTTTCAATTAATTTTCTCACTTACCTCCCTTTGTACTACATGTCTTTTTGTAATTTTTATAAAATTCTTTCAAAATAGGGCACAGTTTAAGTAATAATCCTTCACTATAACAGGTGTTCCCACTATGCTCATCATGACACCAGTCACTATCTGCAAAGAATCCAGAAAATTCACAGGCCCAGAGACTTAGGATTTCTCTTACGGAGGGAATAAAGAAAAAAAAAGACCGAAGCACTTCTTCAGACTGTAGCTAACAAGTGGTACTAATGCTCAGAAGCCCACCCAGAAGCCTGAGAAATGTGGATAGACTTCCCAGGGATGCAACTATTTAAAGCAAAAATAGTAATCAGTAAGACAAGCCCCATCCCTGCGTGGGTATTTTCATTTTGCAGATGTAGCTAGATGCTCAGATGGTCCCCAACTGGCACAGCTGTGCGCAGCTGGGGACTTTAGTACTACATAAGCCAGAAGCTCGGGGAAAGATGCACTGTGGCTTGACTATCTCTGTTAAAAAATGCCATCAGCTTTAAACACCTCTTTGGTAGAGGGAGGTCTCTGGACACCTGGGCTCATTCATTCATTTATTGGCTTCCCACATGAGTCAGGCACTGGGATAGAAAAGTCTAGGAAATACAAACATGGGTAAGGCACAGACTTTAAGGAAAGGTAAGTGAAATAAACCTGTTATATATACAGCCTGAATATAAGGTGAAGTGTTAAGTGCTGAGAAGAAGTATAGGTAAGCTGCCATGAAAGTTGAGAAGAGGAATGGGTCCCCTTTAGCTAAAAGATCAGAGAAACTTTCAAAGAATTTAAACTACTTTCTGAAGTGGGCAAAATTTGGATATTGCAGGGAGAGGGAGTGGTAAAAGCAAATATATGGAAGTGTTTAAGTGCAGAATATGTTTGGAGAATGCTAATTAGGTCAGGCTGGCCCAGGCAGAGTTGGGTGAAAGTAAGAGATGGTGGGAGATGAAGCTGGATGCAATTAGTAGTGGGACTGTGCTTTTTGAGAACTATCCCTATTGCAATGGTTAGACACTGGAGAGAAAAATTCTAACAAGGAAACTCTCATGCTATTCTAAGCAAGAGATAACACTAGGAAAAACCCTGGAGATATTTCTGAGATAGTATAGATAAAGGTGCAGTCAAAAGAACAGACATTTCCTGTTTCTGCTTTCTGCACCTTCTCTCTGTCTCTTCCTTCCCCAGGCACACTTTCACTCAAACTTGCAAAAAATTCCCATTGCTTAGTTGTACTCAATTTGTCAAGGTTTATTCCATAGAGGGTGGCAATTCACTGGAAAATCAAGGCAGTGAGGCAACGAACATGCTGGGAAAAGAACATCTAAAGAATTCAGATCAGTTTCATCACTCTTTCATTTAATTAGTCACTTAATTACTTCAGCTATTTACTTCTCTGCAGACAGAGGCTGAGTGCCTGAAAGCAGGCCCTCCACCATTCCTGACTCAAATTAACTGAGACAAATGTGGCTTTGGGTCTTTCCATAAAATGTCTGCTACCATTGAACTTGGGATGGGTCTGATTCCTCTTCCTTCCAAGAGTTGACAGCTAAGTTTATTCTAGGTTCCTCTCTGTATTGCATCACTGTTCTGCAAGACCAGGAAGTCTTGGGGTATAATTGGAGCTTCATATCTTCAGAAAAGCAGCTTACATCTCTGAGTGGCATCCCAAATCACCTCTTATTTCTTCATTATTCCCATCCAAGTACTAACCAGGCCCGACCCTACTTAGCTTCCGAGATCAGATGATATTGAGCGCTTTCAGGGTGTTATGACCATAGGCTTATTTCCTCATTACTAAGGCCAATCCAGATTCCAGTCCTGCCCATGGCTTCATTTCCTACTATGCTTTCACCCTATTTCCCAATCATTCAGAATAACTTGCAGTTCCCCAAGCATACACTGTCTGCTATGTCCAGGCATTTACACATGTTATTCCTCAATGCCTGGAAAGCACTTTCCTGCCCTTCCTAACTTGCTGAATCCTCCTTGCCCTTTGAGCTCAGCTCACCCATTACTTCCTTGACTTACTATCTCAGTTAGATGCCTGTTCCAAGTCACCTGGGTTTATCTCTGTCAGAACTCCATTCATTCGTTCGTTCATTAAATTGATATTATTGAATAATTAACCATACACCAGGTACTGTTCTGGGTTCTGCATACATCAGAGGTAACGAGACAGACAAAGACTCTGTCAGGTAAATGTGTACGGGTAGAACACCTATTAAAAAGTGAGGATGACTGCTGAAAGAAATCAGATATGATACAAGCAAGTGGAAAAACATTCCATGCTAATGGATAGGAAGAATCAATAGTGTTAAAATGGCCATACTACCCAAACCAATTTACACATTCAGTATTATTTCTATCAAACTACCAACAACATATTTCACAGAATTAGAAAAATGTATTCTAAAATTCATATGGAATCAAAAGAGAGCCTGAATAGCGAAAACAATACATGGAAAAAGATCAAAGCCAAAGGCATCACCCTACCCAACTTCAAGCTATAATATAAGGCTACGGTAACCAAAACAGCATGGTACTAGTACAGAAACAAACACATAGACCAATGTAACAGGTTAGAGAAGTCAGAAATAAAGCTGAACACTCACAACCATCTCATTTTTGACAAAGTCAGCAGTAACAGGCAATAGGGAAAGGACTCCCTGTTCAATCAGTGGTGCTGGGATAGCTAGCTAACCACATGCAGAGGATTGAAACTGGACCCCTTCCTTTTACTATATACAAAAATCAACTCAGAATGGATTAAAGACTTAAGTGTAAAGTCTAAAACTATAAAAACTCTAGAAGAAAACCTAGGAAATATCATTCCAGACATAGACCATAGCAAAGGTTTCATGACCAAGACTCCAAAAGCAATTGCAACAAAAACAAAAATTGACAGCAATCCCATTTATACCCAAAGAAATAAAAATTGTTTTACCATAAAGACACATACACATGTATATTCTTTGAAGCACTATTCACAATAGCAAAGACATGGAATCAACCTTAATGCCCATCAACAGTAGACTGAATAAATAAAATGTGGTACATATACACAACTGAATACTACACCCATAAAACATAATGAAATCACGCCCTTTGCAGCAATAGGGATGCAGCTGGAGACCATTATCATAAATGAATTAACACAGGAACAGAAAACCAAATACTGCATGCTGCCATTTGTAAGTGGGATCTAAACACTGGGTATATATAGACACTAAGAAGGGAACAATAGACACCAGCACTTACTTGAGGGTGGAGAATGGTAGGAGAGTGAGGATAAAAAAACTACCTATTGGGTGCTATGCTTGCTACCTGGATGACAAAATAATCTGTACCACCAAACCCCTGCAACACAAAATCTATCCATTTAACAAACCTGCACATGTACTCCCTCAACCTAAAATAAAAGTTGGAAAAATATAAAAAATAGAGTAACAATTACATAAAATGAAAAGCAAATTTTTTGAGCAAAGACTATCACAAGTCAGACTGGAAAATACATTTGTGATATCTATGACACAGCATAATACTTTTAAGCTTAACTTTTAAAATATGTCAACAACCTCACCAGCATCTATTGTTTTTTGACTTTTTAATAATAGCCATTCTGTCTGGTGTGAAATGGTATCTCATTGTGATTTTGATTTGAATTTCTCAATAATGAAGAATCTAATTTTAAAATGTGAAGAAAACAAACAAACCAAAAAATGGTGATGAGATCCAAGATGGGGCAGAACAGTAAGCTGAACTTGAACTGCTGGCTTTCTTTCCTCATTTCCCTCTTGTGCTGTGAGTTCTCCGAGGTCAGGAAACTAACCTAGTGTCTCTTACTAATCAGGTGCTTAATAAGTATTGAAAGAATAGATGGAAGTTGACTACTAATGAGGAAGACTCAGGTCATTTCGGGACTCAACATCTGGTCTTGGAATTCCAACAAGGTGAGTAGTTGTTTGACTCCTAGTTATCATCAGATTGCAGTCACTGAGGCTTGAAAGGGACCTTAAAAGGCATGTGACTATATATCCTGGTTTACCTGGCACAATCCCAGTTGACATCTCTTGTTCTGGCATCTTGTCAAGTTTAGCATTTATTCCAGATTTGTTTTCTTTCAATGACATATTATAATTTTATTAAGGTAGGCTAAGATGGGTTTGGTAGACCTCTACATTTTTTGTTGTTGTTGTTTTTTGAGGCAGTCTTGCTCTGTCACCCAGGCTGGAGTGCAGTAGCGTGATCTCGGCTCACTGCAACCTCTGCCTCCTGGATTCAAGCCATTCTCCTGCCTCAGCCTTCGGAGCAGTTGGGACTACAGGAGTCAGCCACCACGCACAGCTAGTTTCTGTATTTTTAGTAGAGATAGGGTTTCACCATTTTGGCCAGGCTGGTCTCAAACTTCTGACCTCGTGATCCCCCTGTCTCGGCCTCCCAAAGTGCTGAGATTACAGGTGTGAGCCACCACACCCAGCCTTCCCACATTCTGTCACAGTTAGTCTTATTTAATAGTATGTGAGAAGCTTGATTAATAAACAGAGCTCTCATTTTAACACGTGGTAAAATTGGAAGGATACTAGCAACAATCTGTTTCTCTTTTCCTAACCCTTCTTGGTGCAATGTAACCAAAATTGTCTTTCCCAGGACAGCATTCAAGCTGCTTATTGATAAATCACTTGGACATGAGTGGCTCATGTGGCCAAGGTCACCTTTGGTCTGGTGGTGGGGAAAGAAGTTTTCATTGCCACTGGCCCTGCTAGTCACTTGGCATACCAGCTGGTTATGCCATGACTGTACCATGACTTAAGAGATGCTCAAAGCTACTAGACAATGAAAGAAAGTCATTTACAGTAAGTGCAAACATGAAAAATCATTGGTTAGGTGTCCCTGCAATAACTGCCCAAAATATAGCATAATAACTTTGTCAGAGAGTACAGGGAGAGCCGTCTGAAGTTTCTTTCTTATGGTGATTTTGTCATTTATTTGTGTGGTATAATTCTCTAAGTATTTTATTGTTCTGCAAGACTTTCTTTCTTTCTTTCTTTCTTTCTTTCTTTGTCTTTCTTTCTCTTTCTTTCTTTTTTTGTAGTAAACCTTGTGAGAAGCAGAAAGTTAAAAATGGGAGTGCAAGTTTAATGAAATATTAAGAAGTAAATTTGTATCTCAAGAAAGATGATGAAGATGGTGATGAAATATTAAGAAGTAAATTTGTGTCTCAAGAAAGATGATGACAAATGTGGAAATTACAAAAAATGTTTGTAAACATTTACTGTCCACTGTGGGGAATGGCAACCAAGGAAAACCAGAAAACTCAAATCTGCTTAAGAAACGTCAGCATCTCCCTCAAAAGTCTGTTATTTTAAGAAGACTGTGGCCTTACAATTTAAAAAGTTTTGCAGAGTACAATTATATAGCACTCTGTGAAGCATGAACTTTAACTTAGATTAAATGATATATTTTTTAAATTAATGTCACGTATGTTTGTGAATCTTGTGCAAAAAGATTCAATCATTTTTTGCAATTTCTATGTGCCAAAAATAAGCCATAGCATTTTAGATATGATTAGATGTGCTTTGTAATGTGGCTATCTCTCTGGGGTGAAGAAGTGTCAACTCTGCTATTTTCTTCTTGTTTCCTTATGCTTTCATTATGGGAACTATATTCAAACCCTAGTTTCCTTGGAGGAGTCATTTTTTTTTTTTTAAGGCCACTTGTCCGCCTTAGGAGAGCTGACTGAGATAAGTGCAGATACTGTAATTTGTGTATGCAATTAAACCAAGTCCAAGTAAACCACAGTCAGCTGACAGTAGAGTGAGGATACACATCACTCCATCCAGGTGTGTGAGAGGGATTAGCATTCTTTCCTTAGAGCTTCTTGCATATTAAATTTGACTACCAGACATTTGGATTGAGCAAGGATACTGATACCAAACAGTGTTTTAACTATAAGTGGATATTTAAAAGATAAATAATAAATATAATAACTTTTTCGTTAATAGTAAACATAATGATACATTTTAATACTTTTTAGTAATGTTTCACTTTGGAGACCTCTACCATAGAAAATTGTTATCTTCCTGGTTTTGAGACCCAATTTCACCACAAGTAAGAGTGTAACTTTAGGTAAACTGATTAACTCCTTTGTCACTATGTCTTTTACCTGTAAAGTGGGTATAATAATAGGTATCTAACTTGCAAAACTTTTATGAGGATTTAATGAGTTAATATATGTAAAGCAGTTAGAATTGTCCTTAGAACCTAGTAAATCGTCAGGTTTCAATTTGTTGTTCTCATCACTATTGTTATTATTATAGTGATTATTCTTATTTTGCATATATTTATTGAAATATTTGCGCCAAGTTCTGTGAATAACTAGATAAAGATTAAGATAGTATAAATAACAGAAGGGCTCACCAAGAAATGATGACAATATCCTCCGTGGTTGTCAGGGAAGACCAGCTATATTTTCACTTTCCATGGTCTGTGTATGCCTGAGCTAAGCAGGATAGGTGGAAAAACCCTGGGCCCTGAGAGTGCTACAGAACTAGGTACTGTCCCGGGCTTAGCCATCAACTAACCTAAACTTGTTCATCCAATACAATGGGGATAATAGTGCCTACTTTGCAAGATGATTAAGAGGGAATTGCACCAGATCTTGGGTGTAAAGAGGCTAAAGCAGTGCCTAGAAAATTTAGGTGCAAAGACATTTAAAACAAGTCTGAAACCATGAAGCTTATTTGTTTTCTACCCTAGACAAAACGAGTTTGGTCATTCCTAACAAGGCCAGGTTCTTTGGCAGGAGTAGCTGAGAGAGCAGTTAAGGCTAGAGGTATAGCTCTTGATGGACTCATGGTGGAGGCTATTCAAGGCAGATTTCTCAAGTTGTCATAGCACCATGGGTTAAAGGAAGAAAAATATTGATGTTTTATTGAATTACTTCTATAGGTCAGATCATGTATCACTGCTGTGACCTAAACAATGAGCCGGTGCAGGAGGAATGCACAGCTGAGACTGATGAGATAAACCTTCCACAGCCATGACTCCTCCAAGACCCAGTAAATTGCTTCCTTTATTTAATTACAAATTAATTGAAAACACTCCCATGCTGATAAAACAATACTAGTCCCCGATTTGTTGATAATAGCCTAATCCTCCTGTAATAGTCCCATAGACACCATCACATGATTATGTCATCAATTTTACACTTGCAGGGGCTGGATAAACATGGCTGCCTGAGGTTCAGGAAAAGGATAAATACACAGATAGGTGTGCTTTAAAAAGGATAATTTAAAGGTAAGTTTGGCGTCAGATGGTGCTGGATTGATTCCCAGTTCTGCCAGTCACTAGCTAGGAGGCATTTTGGAGCCCTTGGAGCCCTTGAAGATTAATAAATACATGAAATGGACTAGTACTGTGCTTATCACAAAGTGTGGAATTCATTAATGATAGCTGCATTATTTTTTCTTTCCTCTTGTATGCAGTTAGGGGTATTCATGCTTTGCTTTCAGTTAAGAAGATAATCTTAGTTCCAGGGGTGTCAGTAACTACATTGATACACTTTCCAGCATCCAGAGCTCCTTCTTCATCTGCTTGTCTGTACCCACCAAGGCAATTTCCAACCCATGCTTGCTCCTTTCTTGCTACTACAAAGCTTGCTTGTGCTTGATCCCAAGATTTTCTTTTCTTTCTTTCTTTCTTTTTTTTTTTTTGAGATGGAGTCTCGCTCTGTCACCCAGGCTGGAGTGTGCAGTGGCCACATCTCAGCTCACTGCAAGCTCCGCCTCCCGGGTTTACGCCATTCTCCTACTTCAGCCTCCAGAGTAGCTGGGACTACAGGCGCCAGCCACCGTGCCCGGCTAGTTTTTTTGTATTTTTTTTAGTAGAGACGGGGTTTCACCACGTTAGCCAGGATGCTCTCGATCTCCTGACCTCGTGATCCACCCGTCTTGGCCTCCCAAAGTGCTGGGATTACAGGCTTGAGACACCGTGCCCGGACGATCCCAAGATTTTCTAAAGTAGGAAAGGATCCCATTGAGTGAGGTGAGCACTGACATTCCTGTCTCCCCAACGCCGCTCATTCCTGGTTAAGGCAACTAAGGAAATATTTTTGCACTTAAGAACAAGGAACACATAATAGCACATGAAGTAGCATTTTAAAGCATAGGACTCACTTTAAAGGGGCAAGTAAGAAATAATTAATGTTAGTGCTCAAAGGATTTTGAAGTCTAGGCCCCTCACTAGGTCAGGGTACCTAGTCCCCATTAAAATAAGAGTCTTTGCTCTCCATGATGATTGTCAGAATAATAAAATTTTACATATAGGAAGGGTAACTTACTTTCATGCTCTTTTAGATAGAGCAGAAAGTGAGATGCTATACCTTTATTTCTGTGCTTGAAATTTTGAAAATAGAGCAGAAGAAAACTACACACTGTATTTACCTATATTAATGGAGAGGAATGATGGATTTCTCATAGTTTTCATCTTAAAGAAGAAAAAAGGGAAAAATGTGTGACGTGTCCACCAAGCAGAGAGGTACATTTCTATGAGTTATGTCTGAGAAACACTAAAGATTCATTGTTAGAGGGTCCTTAGACCAGTTTCTAGTCTCTTACCAGTCCTCACCCCAAACCTGCAGAAGAAGGCCCAAGTGAGCAAGATAGGCATGGAATGCAATCTTTATTAAGTGTTTGTGCCATTTTTGAGATTGTCTAGAAGAAACTGTCCTCTGTTCAATAGATATGGTGAGAGAACAGTCAAGGGTGGGAAGATAATCAATATTTAAATAAATCCTTGGTCAAAATAAAAAACACATTATGGCAAAAGTGAAAGGATTTACAGAAAATATATATATATGGGCGCAGGGAGATAATTTGCCCCCTCCTTCTCTGCAGCCTTTGGCTTACACTTTTTCACTGTGCTTTTCTTGTGGCATCTCTGGGTTTCCTCTGGGCCATAAGGCTTTGAAGGCTGGTGTGGGTCTTTATCATCTTCTTCATCTTTGAATCTGAATCTCTGACATACAGCAGAAAATCAGTAAATATTTGCTCTATGCAAGAGCCAGAAAAAGAGAAAAAATCATGGAAGAAGAAACTAGAGAACCAAAAAGTCATTCAATCATAAAAATATGTTAGCTTCAAATTTAATCAGAAAGTAAAATATGACTTTGCATGTACTGTAAACAAAGATATAATGTTTTTGGATTTAAAAGTTGATAAGTCAGCATCGCCTCATACAACTATTTAAGCTACATGTAGACATCACTAGACTCAAAGTCACAACAACTTGAAGCATAATGCAAACAATGGTTCACTGAGGTGAAGATAAAGTAAACTTCTCAAATTCAAAGCATGTTTAGGCCAGGCCTATCTCTATCACCCTAAGTGACTAATTTGCTATATATTGAATTGGATCATCTAATTGGTAGAGCCAAGGTAAAATATTGATGGCAGAATTCAGCAATCCAGATGTCTTGCTAGATCTCATCTTGCTAAAATCAGAAAAAGCGTCAGATAAATTTCTGATTTGCCTTGCTAATACTTTCAGAAACCTTAGTGTACAGAAATCAATGAAGGGACTTAGCCTAAAGTATATTCTGATCAGCCAAAAAGAATGAGTTTATGTCAATTAGAATGTGTTCACCCACAAGCATCTTAATACCTGTGTAACGTTTAAGGAAAAGATTAGCTCACGGAAACAAAAGATCTAAGATAGAACAGACTTTGGAGTTGGGTCATCCAATGACTTACTATTGTCATCAATGGTTCTAGTCATTCTCTTCTGCTGTGCCATTGGCCATGTCAGTTTCATTGTAAGTCAAGTTCCTCTCATGGCAATGGGATGACTGCTGGTAGCATTTGGGGCTACTTTCCTTTTTATATGTAGCTGCAGAGGGACAAAGGCTTCCTTCGGCTTTTTTTTTTTTTTTTTCTTTTTTCTTTTTGAGACAGAGTTTCGGGCTTGTTGCCCAGGCTGGAGTGCAGTGGCTCAATCTTGGCTCACTGCAACCTCCACCTCCCGGGTTCAAGTGATTCTCCTGCCTCAGCCTCCCAAGTAGCTGAGATTACAGGCATATGCCACCACAGCTGGCTAAATTTGTATTTAGTAGAGATGGGGTTTCACAATGTTGGTTGGAATGGTCTCGAACTCTTGACCTCAGGTGATCCACCCATCTCAGCCTCCCAAAGTGCTGAGATTACAGGTGTACACCATTGTGCCTGGCCCTTGGATTTCTTTTAGACAGAAGAAAACATTTCACCAAACCTCCAGCAAATCTCTTCTCACATCTCATTGGCTAGATTTAGGTAATATATTAATTTCTGAATCAATCGCTAACAAGGGGAATGGGATTTTTCTAAGACCAATTAGGCCTGCCCTTGAAGCTGAGGGTGGGGACTGCCTCCCCTGGGTCTTATGAGCAGCATGAGAGAGGGGAAGACCTCAACTTAATGATATTTTGTTTGGAATAAAAAAAAAAAAAGAGTGTGGGGAATGAAAGCTGAGATGGCAAACAAGAGGGTTCATAAAAGGCAGAGTTGTACCAAATATACATTTTGACAGAATGCCAGATGGCTGGGAGTTAAAATTAATATCTGACTAAAGTCAAAGCCTAAGCCAAATGTGACTTTGGAATAAGAATAAATTAGACATTTTCAAAAAGTGTAATTTATTATTTAAAATATCATTCGTGCCTACCCACAAGATGAAAAGAGAGTGACATTTCTTGGAAAGGTATGTGCAAAAGGATTGCCTATTATTCTCCAAGCAACTGAACTGAAGCAGGGGAGGTCTCCAAATCCTTAGAAAAGATGATAGAAAATTCAAAGCAACGAGATAAGGATGAATGATGTCATCATTTCATGGGAGGAGCAGGACTGTCCTTGAAGCATCAAACATCAGTGTGTCAGAAACTCCCTGCTGACCAAATAGAAGAGCATCACGGAGCATTCTTTTAAGAAATACTGCATTATATATATTCTCCATGGTACAGAAGGTGATATTGTCTGGCAAAATATGGACAAAAAGTGAGTTAGGTGAGTTGGACTTAGAAAGTCATAGGTGACAATGTATTTTCTTTATATTTTCCTTTTTATGTACGCACAAGATGAATGTGATAAAAACTATGTCTAAATTATTCTAAGATAATATTTTTTAAAGTATAAACATTCTAAATGATGAGAAAAAAATGTTGCTGGTTAAATTGAAAAATTTGACATTATAATGTAGAAACAGTTTATTTCTGGAGATGCTTGTTAGATTTTTCCGAAGGTAAATACCACTCATTTGTGACAACATCGAGGTACCCACTATTAACTAAGGTCAGTGGTGAAGCAAAATATTTTTTGGGCAGGGTCAAGTTACAAAGAATTTTTATCCCCATAATAGTAACTAAAATAAAATGTGACTTTTCTTTATGTTCTGAACTTGAAGATTTGGCCAATGATTATGACATAGCCTTATTGAAGAAATCCCTCAAGTGGAAGCTTTGTGCACTACTTAAAGATTCTTTCTGGACATTTTCAGAAGTAGACTTTAATGACTATTTTAGTTATAATTTATTTCTAACACTTTTGCCATCACTTTCTGCTTTTCTCAATTGTTGAGATTTTTTTCTTTCGATCTAGAAATGTAACAATGGAGTTGTATCACTGGGTTTCAAGATAACCAAATTACCTCTGCTTTTTCCTCTCTACCTGTTTTCTTTGCAGACACGTAATGTTAAAATCATCAGTGTAATTGAGCAATAGGAGGTTCTTTACTGTAGGGTTCATAAGAGAAACACTGAATGCTCAGGCCGTTTCAGTTGATTACTTTGCAGCAGGTTTCAGTAAACTACTTTCTTTTAGCAATCATTGTTTTTGCTAAGTTTTACTACCTAATATTGCCATCTACAAATTATGAGGTTCAGGCTATTTGCTGTTGTCATTGTTGGAACAGTTTTTTTTTTTTTATTTTTTATTTTTTTATTATACTTTAAGAGAATAAAATACCTAGGAATCCAACTTACAAGGGATGTAATGGAACAGTTTTTTAACGTGAACTAGCTATGATTTCATCTTCTCTAAACATTGTTTATATTACAAGATGCTTGTAAAGTCAATTGGCTGATGATAGTGGCTCTCTGTTTTACTGGGTCAGCCTGTGATTCTGCTATATTACGCTATGCTATAATTTCTTTGGAACACTCTGTTGAAATGTGTGAATAAATGTCTTATGCTTGTGATTCGTAATTTGCCTCGTCTTGCTAGTTCCATTGGCAATAACAATTGTATGACATTTTTCCAATCTATCACTATTTATTCAATTAGGTTTACCATGTTGTTAGCTGTGTGAGACCCAGAAATCTCCTGGCAGAAGAATAAAGCAATAACATACCACAAACCGTCTTTAATCTACCATTCTATCAAAAGTTAGAAAAGACTTGTGCTTCCTTTTGCAAACCGTCTAAAGCAGTGTGAACAGTTATTATGAAAAGCACTACTCCTTTACTATGTAACTAGATTTTTATTTGACTAATATGTCAGACTTTCTTGGACATTAAAGACGTATTAAGTAACAAACATATATAATATTATTCCTAAAAATATTTAAAAATACTGTAGTGTGTGTTGATTTACTTCATCATTAGTATATTAAATTCTAATCTTTCTCAGGATTGAAAGGCACTTTCATTATGATGAGGAATGTTTTTTCTATCTTAAGCAAGCAGGGGTCTCATTCAAGCAGAGGTTAAGAATCCAAGACAAGAATATGTGATATGGGGTTTTAAATACCTAGGATAATTCTGTTGGTGCCACAGATGATCAATAACACACTTTGGATGTTTTACCATCTTGGGAGATTTGCAATTACTGAGTGGAAATATATGAGGCCAAGTTGCAGTTATTTTTTAGGCAGACCAGTACATAGGACCTCTATAGTACTACATCATGTAAGATGATGCTGCTGGAGGTGCTGATGGCTTGTTGGGCCTACTTTATGGTTCCTATGTCAACAAAGACTCTAAATGGGTATCCCTAGATGGGATAGATGTCATATCTTTTATCCAGTTAATTTATCCTTCTCTCTAGTTCTGCAAACATATTCAAAGTTTTTCACCCAATTGAGGTAGACAGAATTATAGAAACCACCATTTAGACTGTTTTCAATGAATGCATGTCTTTAATATGTATTTTAATCTTCACTTCTCATCTTCTTGATCAGTTCTAGTCACGATTCTAAATACATTTTGGTGCCTTTACCTGTTAGCTCTGGTGATAACTCTAGTACCATTCCATTGAATTATGAATTCTTCTAGTACTTTACTTGACTCTCCAGCCACAACTGTAAAGATAAAAACCTTATAGATCAATAAAATGTAAATTCCAGGCAAGAGAATCTTGCAAATAATAACATATTCACTTCTTTGGCAAATGCAAAGTCTGTCTTCTAGGAGGGTCATGCAGATTCTTATGATAATTCATGTAAGATTAATACTCTTTTTAGCCCATCTATTTCCCTCAGTAAAAGAAGGATATGGTGCCAGGGAGTTCTAGTTAATTTACCAAAAGACAATTCCCTGAAAACCAATTTGCCAAATGGCTAATTCACAGAAATGCTAATTCACCAGATTGATCTGTCTTTTCAAAATGATTTATGATGCTTGTAGTACTCTGTAATGACTTTTGAAACAATTTCATCTTCTCTGACAATTTTATGATCGATTTTCATTTTGTATTCATAGCAGCATGGTGAAGAAGGTTCAATTTGTCCCTGGCCAGGTCCCTGCTGCTGCAGCTGAATGGAGATAGTTACTAAGAAAGGGATCCCTTATGGGGAAAAGACTGGGAAGAAAGCCAGTACACAGCTCAGACTGAGCTGTCAATCCAGAGATGGGGTGGCTGAGGGAGAGACCATAGGGCAGGGAAAGGAGGAGACAGAAGGACTATTGTTGAACATATATTTGAATATACCTTTTTATCCTATTTCAGCGTTATTGAGGTATACTTGACATATAATAAGATGCACACATTTAAAATGTTCAATTTGAAATGTTTCGATACATGTATACAGCCATCAACCCATCCCTACAATTAAGATCATGAGCATATCCAGCATTCTCCAGAGTTTCCTTGTACTGCATTATATAAACAGACAGTGCTAGACTCAAAAATGCTTTGACTATTTTTCAACTTTACAATGGTGCAGAAACGTTACATAGAAACTATACTTGAGTACTTATATTACTATTCTGTTTTTCACTTGCAGTGCAATATTTAATAAGTTACATGTAATATTTAACATTTTATTATAAAATAGGCTTTGTGTTATAAGCTTTTGCCCAACTGTAGGCTAATATAAATGTTTCGAGCACATTTAAGGTAGGCTAGGTTAAGATATGATATTCAGAAGTTTAGGCATATTAAATGCAGTTTTGACTTACAATATTTTCAACTTAGCAATGGGTTTACTGGAATATAACACCGCTGTAAGTCAAGAAGTGTCTATGTATGGAACCATTTGAAGTTGCCTCACAGATCACTAATATTCCGTTCATTTTTTCTGTTTCATTCTAGACAGTTAATATTGCTTTTTTTTGTCAAGTTCACTGATGTTTTCTTCTGAGATTTCTAATCTGCTCCTAATTCCATCCAGTGTATTTTTCATTTTAGACAGTATTTTTTTCATCTCTGAAAGTTTGATTTGGAGGTCAAGCATAGTGGCTCATACCTTTAATGCCAGCACTTTGGGAGGCTGTGGTATGTGGATGGCTTGAGCCCAGGAGTTCAAGAATAGCCCAGGCAACATGGTGAAACCCAGAGTCTACAAAAAATACAAAAGTGATCTGGGCATGGTGGTATACACCTGTACTCCCAGCTACTCAGGAGGCTGAGGTGACAGGATTGCTTGAGTCAGAGAGGTTGAGGCTGCAGCAAACTATGATTGTGCCACTGCACTTCAGCCTGGGTGACAGAGTGACACCCTTTCTCAAACAAACAAACAAACAACAAACCAAAAAACCCCAAAACAAACAAAAAATAAGTTTGAGTTTTATCTTTAAAAAATATGTATCTTCTATATCGTTACTTAACTTTTCAAACATATGGAAAAAATTCTAATACCTGATTAAAGATCTGTGCTAATGTTGACATTTGTAAAAATTTTGGGTTGGTTTTTATATTTTTGTGCTTCTTTACATATCTGGTAATTTTTAATGAGATGCAAAACCTTGTGAATTTTACCTTGTTGGGTGCTGAATACTTTTATATCCCAATAAATATTCTTGTACTTTCCTCCCGGACACAAGTTGTTTAGAAACAGTTTGATTCCCTCAAGGCTGGCTTTTTAATCTTGTCTGTAAAGAACAACACAAATTTTTGAGGCAATAAACTTCTGAGTGTCCTACTCAATGCCTGTGAATTATGACATTTTTATACTCTGGCTTGTGAGAATATGGACCATTCACAGCCCTTTGTGACTTCCAGTGCTTGCTCCCACTGCTCCTTTTGAGTAGTTTCTTGATCTCAGATAGTTTCCTCACACATGTACTAATCAGTACATTGCTGAATACTTGAGGGGATCCTCTGCAGTTCTTGGAGCTTCTCTGCTGTATAGCTGTTTTCTCTGCCCTGTGAACTCTAGTTGCTTTGACCTCCTCGTACTGCTAGTTCTGTTTTCTCAGTTCAGGAGTCTGCTAGCTTCCAACTAGGCTTCCTGTCCTATACTATGGCCTGGAAATTCTCCCAGACCGTATACTGGGGCAATTGTAGATGTTATTTGCCTCCAATCTCTTAGAGATCTCTGTCCCATGTTGACTGGTGTCCAATGTTTGTTCCACTTTGGCTAGAAGTGGGACTGGACAGGAACAGGGTCAGTATCCCAGGGGACAATATACTTCCCATGGCAACCATGGGGTTAAAGGATGCTATAGATAGAAGTACTAATATAATTCCAAACCTTTGAGCTTGTAAGACTGTGACAATGGTGGTAGCATTAAGAGAAATTAGAAATCAAGAGAAGCAGGAAGCAGGCCTAGATGATGATCTAAATGATAAGGTTCTTTTGAGAAAGATTGAGTCAGGGAAGGATCCTGGAAAATCCAGTCTAGTCACAAGACATCAGAGCTAGAATTTGACTTGAGACACCAAGATGAAGGTGTTAGGAAAGTTAAATAGGAGGAACCAGGCATTGAATCTTGTCAGGGAAAATAGGACACTTAGGAGGCACCAGACTTATGGAAAGTGTTTCACAGCTTATGACCCATGTGAAAACGAGAATAACACACCTAAAAGATGGCATAGTGTAATGACAAAGGGATGGGCTTTGGAGCCAGGTTGATGAGAGAGTGCTTGTACCAGCTAGGGCACCACCAGTACTGCAGGCCCTTTCCCTATTTGGGTCTCACTTGCCTACTGTGTCACCTTAGGCAAGTTTCTTAACTTCTGATGTTCAGTTTCTTCATCTAAAAATGAGAGCTATAATAGCTAATTACAAAATTATTGTGAATACTAATGGAGATGACGAAGTGTAATTGTTATATAAAACAAACTTGCCTTGTGAGATACAAAATCACAAAACAGTCTTTTTCCCTTTGTTTCTTCCTGTACATTTAATTTTAGTCAATGAGGCTTTTCCCTTGCGTCTTCATGAAAACTTGAGCAAATTCCGTGTATTAATTTACTATTGCTACTTTAAAAACTTACCACACATATGGTGGCTTAAAACAACACATATGTATTATCTTATAGTTCTGGAGGTCAGAAGTCCTAAAATAGGTCTGCAGAGGTGTGTTCCTTTTGGAGGTTCTAGGAGAAAATCTGTTTCCTAGCCCTTTTCTAGCGTCTAGAGGCTGCATAAATTCCTTGGCTTGTGGTCCCATCCTCCATCTTCAAATCCAGCAGCATAGCATCTTTCCACCTCTTGCTGTCCCTCTTCTTCTGCAATCACATTGCCTTCCGTGTCTCTCTGACCCTTCTATATAACTTTCATGAGGACCATAGCAATTATATTGGGCCATCCTTGTTAATCCAGAATAATTTCTCCAAGTCAAAATTCTTGACTACATTGCATCTACAAAGTCTCTTTTGCCATTCAAGTAACATATTCACGAATTCCAAGGCTTAAGATGTGGACATCTTTGGGAGGCCATTATTCAGCCTTCCAGATCTCATTACTTCTCTCATCACTCTTAGGTAGTACATCTGCTATATCCTTTAGAATTACAAATACAGTTTCAATTCAGGAATTAAAATTGTAGAACTTTATTTAAACTTGATGTTTTTACCCTCCTGCCTCTAGGTCCTCTTTGAGCAGGAAGTATGCAGTCACTTCCAGAAGGGAGGTGCGATTGACTGCTTTTCTCTTTCCTCATGTAGCTAGCCTTCTTCTTCTCCAACTAGTGCTTCTGGTTTCCCCAGGGCTAGTGCAGATGGAAGAAGGCAGAGGTGAGAGGAGTAGGAATGACGGTGTGGCTCCAAGTTGTCAGTCTGGGGACCTGATTCTTCCTTATCTGGATGCTTTTAGAAATTCTTTGATGACCCCACCCTCGGCTATCACTAGGGTTCTCTCACTTAAGTTTGTCTGGCGTGTATTACTATTTGCTTTCTTGCATAATATCCAGGTATCCAGTAATCTACCTCCAGCTTCCCTCCTGCTGAGGTCTAATGTTCCCTCCAAGCAGTCCTTTCCATTCATCTGGTTCACAGAAAATGCACAGTTCTTTCCTCTTGACTCTAGGAGTGTAGTCGATTCTCATGCTAGAGCCCTCTATTCAGTTTCAGCCAGCTTTTGTTTATTTATATTCCTCAGATGTGGCTCAAACACTAAACCATTATATCCCCCTAAGTTCCAAGGACTTCTGTTAAGACCTCATATTGGTCCCTTAAAAACCCCTCTTTTCAGATTTGGGCTTAGGCAGTGGTACCTTCACCTATCTCTCCCTTGGAGGAGTGGGATGGGAGACACACAGCACAGCTCTCTCCAAATAAATTTTCTTCAAATATATATCTCTTGACTTTTTACGCACCTCATGCAAGTGAGTGAGTGAGTTCTGCATGAGATTTTGATCGTTTCCTTTGAAGGTTGTGCAAATTTATGGAATCAGGTTTTTCTTGATGTTTATGATGGTTAACTTTTTGTGTCAACTTGACAAAATGCCCAGATTCAACATTATTTCTGGGTGTGTCTCTAAGGATGTTTCTGGATGAGATCAGCACTTCATTTGGTGGACTAAGTAAAGCCGATGGCCCTCCTTAATATGCTGGGCATCATTTAATTCTCTGAGGGTGCGAATAAAACAAACAGTCAGAGGAAAGGATAATTTGTTGTTTTTCCAACTGTTGAGCTAGGACATCAGTATTCTCCTGCCCTTGACTGAAACTTACACTATTGGGCCTCTGGTTCTCAGAGCTACACCACTGGCTTTCCCGGGTCTCTAGCTTGCAGACAGCACATTGTGGGATTTCTCAGCCTCCATAATTGCAAGAGTCAATCCTTACACTACATCGTGTGTCTGTGTGTGTATGTGTGTATGTGTGTGTCGTATGGGTTCTGTTTCTCTGGATAATCCTGGCAAATAGAGTCTTTCAGCATTAAATTCCATTTTAGCATTCTGTTACGTTTGTCAAACAGCCACCACACTGGTACAAGGAAAATAATAAATGTTCATTTCCTTTTTTTTATGAAATCTGGTACAAAAACAGAATTAAAGATAAATAATTAAATTAGTCAAATGTTTTGAGATTTTTCCTGATGGAAAGCCCGAAGAAGGTATAAAGCACTATTCTTAGAAAAATGTTTCATCTTACTTTTTAAACTTTGGGCAGCTGGCAGTCATCTTACATACAGCACTGACACATCCTGATGTGCTGTTCTCTGGGACCAATTTTGATGACAGGATAACACAATATGACATTATCCAGAGCTGTAAAATTCCACTTTTGTCCAGGCAATTTGCACATCAAACTGACCATCTTGGCTCCTCTGTGCCTTTTAATATTTTAGAAGCACAATAGGTAAACAGAATTTGGGAGTTGTATCATTGATGTCACTATCCTGGAAACTTAACCTGTCACTGCACTTATGGTATGCCTGATTTAATTGACCCCAGAAGTGTAAATTACATTACTTTACAGGCATTCTGTGATGAACAGTCACAAAGCCGTGGGTGCTTGAATGGTTGATCTAAGTTTACTGGTGAGATGGCTGACACATGGTTTAAGGTCTGGTTATTTCACTCACCTGATGCCAGAATGAGATGGATTAACCAGGGCTCTGTTAGATCCTTCTGGAAGGTCAATACCTTAGTTTTCTTGGCATGCAAGAACAATTGGGCCCTATGGACCTCTGTTTCTATCAAGGCTGCCAACACTTACCTCAAAGCTATTCTTGCCTCCACAACCAAATAGGAAAAATAAAAGACAGGACTGAATAATCAACCAACTAAGCTTCCCCTACATGGGGATTATTTTCCTACATGTGTTGATGAAATTTCTTCTACAGAAACCCAACAGTTGTTCACTAAGATTTTAGCAAAACTTTGGCCTTGGAATCATAATTTACATGTGCATATGATTTGGGAAACTTACTAGAGGAGAGACTGCCTCTTGGTTCTGTGCAAAACCTGTGAGATAGAGGAATAAGCAGCAAAAGCTGAGAAGAGTTGGGAGGAGGGAGTTGTAGGTGAAAGAGTTTGAGACTGAAGGGAGAAGTGTGGCAGGAGACACTAGCAAAATCTGTTCACTCAGGTAACAGTCACTCATCTGCCAAACTCTCGCAAACCTGGCTATTATTTGTGTGTTTGGGTTGTTGAGGCAGAAAGAGAGCCCTATCCCTTTTATAGAGTCACTGGTGGGCAAATTTTTCTCACCCCATTCCCTGCCTGTCTTCCCCACCTCCAAAACTGTGACACTGCCTGCACTCACAAATTCCGCCCAGGAGGCAGAGTTTTCTTTTCCACATTTTCCCCCCAAAGAACCTTGGAACTACTATGCCCTGTGTGCCCTTACTCTAACAGGCTTTGGGAATGCAGCAGTGAACAAAATAGACCAAGAATCCTTTTTCTTGTAGAGACTACCATTCAGACAGAGAGACAAAATAAGTTAGTTTCTATAGTGTGTTTGAAAGAGTTATAGAAAGTGTTCTATAAGTGCTATAGAGAAGAATGAAATAGAAAAGAGGAACAGGGTGGAGGGATGGGAGGTGAGAGTGTTTAGGGAAGGCCACATTGAAAGGGCGACATATTTGAGCAGACTTAAAGGAAGCAAGGAAAAAAGGTATGAAGATATGTTCAGGAGGAATGTTCCAAGCTCCTAATATTATCTAGTGGCCCATCTATCTTCTTACATAATTTAGCAATTGACTTCATTTTCTTCTCCATTCTATCTTCTATGGACATTTCTGTAAATTAACATCCATGCTAAAGATTATTTTCTTACATTAAGTGGTTAGATGTGTAATAACAAAATTAAGGAGTATATACATCTTCAGGGCTTTTGAAATATATTTCCTCGGTGGGCACAGAAGCTCATGCCTGTAATCCCAATACAACACTTTGGTAGGCCAAGGCAGGCAGATTACTTGAGGTCAGGAGTTTGAGACCAGCCTGGCCAACATGATGAAACCCCGTCTCTACTAAAAATACAAAAATCAGCCAGGTGTGGTGATACCTGTAATCCCAGCTACTCGAGAGGCTGAGGCAGGAGAATCACTTGAGCCCAGGAGGTGAAGGCTTCAGTGAGCCGAGATCACGCCACTGCACTCCAGCCTGGGTGACAGAGCGAGACCCTGTCTCAAAAAAAAAAAAAAAGTATATATATACATATTTCCTAATTCTATCCAAGATGTTGATACCATTTCCTCTAGCAGGGTATATGAATGCCTTGTTTCTCACGTTTTCTTAATACTGGCACATTCTTCTGGCTCTTGACTTTAGGAGCTCCCATATGTGCTTACATTTGTGTTCTGTTCCTTTTGTTGTGACAGCTCAGGAACTAATATTAGCCATTGCTTTCCATACTCATTCCCTTGTTTTTGATTCATGTATGAAGCTTTGGCATCCTGTTCAGATTTTTTTGTTTGTTTTGGATCACCCGTCCACCCCAGTCCCATTTAATCACTCTTATCTCAACCCTGCACACTCATCATGACTAATTTGCACCTCATGGCCAAGACAAAGTCGAATTAAGATTCTAGAAAGATTATCATACATAATGAGACCCTGGAGAACAAGGCAAGAGAGATACACTTCCCAGGACTGGTTCATATCCGGGATTAGCTGCAGAGATGAATGAATGGTTAGAAAGGATTCAGAGTTGCTTAAATGTCCCTAAGGTCAAAATTGGCCCCAGAGCTTAGAAAGGGCTTGAATCTGTTAGAGATGCAAAGAAGGAGCAATTTGCTCTATCTGTAGAGATAAGGGGCAAGCATTTGGAAACTCCAGACTCCTCTTACCCTCTCCTCCTCTCTCTCTAAAATCTCATCGCCAGTGACCTTTTCTACTCCTAATATTTCTAAAAGCAGTGTGCAAAAATGACCATTAAATCATTATCTCTAGACCTGACCTGTTTCCAAACCCCAGGCTGATTTAATTGTTCGATGAATATTTTCATCAGGAAATACACACACACACACATGCGCACGCGCGCGCACACACACACACACACACAGAGACAGAGGAGAGCAAGAGAGAGAGATATCAAAACTTTTAATTTCAGCATGCATAAAAGTGATATTTTTGCTTTGTTCTTTTTGCTTTTCTCCACAGTGAAAAAAATGGAAAAGCATTCAGAGATAAGCCAGGATAGTTCCTTCCCTAAGGAGCTCACAGGTTGGTGGGGACGAGAGACCAGTACATAAAGACTCCAGCACAGAGTGGCAAATGTTCTGACAGAGCAGGGGCGTAGGACCATATTGAAGGAGGTGCTTGTGATGAACTCCACTTGGAAAAGTTAGGAAAAGCTTCACAGAGAGGCTGACACGAAGTTAGGCCTTTTCCCCCAAGGGATTTAGTAATTTATTGTCCACTAGAAGATTGAATAACCAGCCATATCTAATATAAGGGATTAGTCTTCAGGGAAAAGCAGAAGTTGGAAAAGTCAGTTATGTTGTGTGCTTTCCAGGAATGGCACAAAGTTGAAGTGAAAGCCACAAGTCAGGGGATAACCAGTCCTTTTCTCTCACAATAAAACCACCAACAAGGACAGCAATTCCAATAATCATGATGACTAACGCCTATATACCACTCACTGTACTATGGGCTAGAAGCTGTTTTAACTGCCTTTGTAGGTAAACTCTCATAGGCAAAATAGGTGGGTGATGGGGTGGGGCCCAGAGAAGGGTCCCTGCATTCAAGTAGGGGCTTGTCTAGTTTGAACCTCCCATGGGTGCTGAAGGGAGGAAACACCCAAGCTTTCTTTTCTGCTTGCCCGGATAACAGACACCAGGGGAAAGGCAAGGGTGATGCTTAAAAGCTGTCACTAGTAAAATGAAAAATAAAGGAGTTATATTCTTTGCTATGATTAATCCCTAATCGTTGACTGATGATTGAAATATGACGTTTTTTATTTAATTGAATTTGAACTTGTTTAAGTAAGCTATTATGTAACTCCATGAGGCCTGCAACCTGAGGCCATCAAGGGAGGTAAAATCTCCATTGAATGCCTTGTTCAACAGCCTAGGATTTTATATGCTAAGAAGTAAAATGAGTGTCTTTGTCACTATCAATTATGTCTGGAACTCTCAGTAGGATAAGGGATGTCTCAATGTGACTCTCTATTGTGGTCACCAATTGCGACTCTAATGGAATATGGCATGAGGCTCTTTCTTGAGAATATCTAGCAGTTTTCCCAAGAACTATTCTTTTTATTAAATACATTTTGGGCAAGATCACTATAATAAGTGTTTAAAGCAATCTTAAAAATGTTCTTTGCACCACACCTGGCACATAGTAGGTGTGTTAGGATGTTCTTGTGGTGCTGTAATGTCATGGCGGAAGGCAAAGAGGGAGCAGGCATCTCACACGGCAGAAGCAGGGGCAATAGAGAGTGGGAGAGGAGGTACCACATACTTTTAAACAATTAGGTCTCTCGAGAACTCACTCACTATCACAAGGGCAGCACCAAGGGGATGGCACTAAATCATTCATGAGGGATCTGCACCATGATCCAAACACCTTCTATCAGGCCTCACCTCCAACAATGGGGATTATATCTCATCTTGAGACTTGGAGGGACAACATCCAACCTATATCAATAGACATATAATAATTACATAGTGGAAAAACACTGAGATTCAATGATTCTATAATTATACGGAAAACATTATCAGTAAATTTTGGCACTAAGTACATGTAACTAACTTGAACAAATGGGCAAATGTGACCTTGAGGCTTCTTTCTGCCCAAGGTCCCTCCCTCCCACCCAAAGAATTATACCAGGGCCAAGAATGGGCATGGACCTCTGTTCTCACAGTCTGGATTTCTTTCCCTGTTCATGTAGGTGGTAGAGACAGAGTTTCACACTGAAATCAGTGAAGTGAAGCAGAATCATTTTTATTTTATTTTCTGTATGCTTCTTAAGTGTCACTCAGTTGTAGGTTTTTTCCAGAGAAGAACTAGGTCTTACACCATGCCATGCCCAGTTCCTATCACTTTACCCTACACTCAGAAGGTGCCCGTAGTGTTAGAAGATCATCACCATTGGAGCCCACTCTTGGAAGGTGAGCCTGTTAATCACGCTCCTCAGCAGATGAACCTGGACTCTTGCCCTTGAGCCTGTGGCCTGGGGCCAGGAAGGTTCTACTGTGTTGCCGTCAAGTTTTCCACTGTGTCCTCAGGTCAGCCCCAAATGGTTGGTATTGCTGTCCTCACACTATTTTTAGTCATAGATCAGTTATCCCTGACACGCAGTGATGGGGATTAACAAAATGCACCCATATGCATCTCTGAAGGCTGAGCATGTGTGTCCCCAGCCCAAAGTAGTCGTGGGCAGTTCAAGGAGGATTAGCAGACTGAATTTTTTTATTGTCTCCCTTTACCCCTGGCAGGAGAGTTCTGGGCTAGAATCACTCCAAATTTGTTTTAAGGAATTTGGCACAAGTCTCCTCTAAACCATACACCAGACCTTGTGATTTACCCCACTGAGTACCTTGTGGCCCTTGGCAGGGGCACGGCTGGGAACAGCTTTCCTTCTCTTGATGGAAAAGAGCTCATTGAACTCCATGCTGCTTTTAAGAGAACACAGAGTAACAGGTCAGGCCTTAGGGATGTCCCCACCAATGTCTCATGTGGTGAAGGTTCCACATGCCTGAGGAAGGGAATTTCGCAACACCCAATGCCAGCTGAGAAGGCTCTACATGACAGGGTGAACACCATCGTAATCACATCATGTTCTGAAACCTCAGCCCTGATTACTCTGATCTTTATCCTCTGTTGACCTGAGATGAATGCAACGAATGGTCTTTAAATGACTCCGTTGTTTTTAAACTCTAGTACAGTGCTTGACTTGAACTTCCCTGGTGAGAGCAAATCACACCAACTGACTCACACAAACTTGACTTATTTAATTATTTGAATTGCTTGAGTGCTTTTACTTCATGAAATGACCCCCAGTTCTTATAACAGGGCGGTAAAATCAGGGCACTCAATACTTTCCATTATCTTCCTTAAGAAATCCTCTCCCATTTGGTGCTTACACATCTGCATGTATTTCATCACCCTTACTTTCTCTGCAGAAACTTTGTTAACTATATTAGCAAAAAAAAGAGGAGGAGTGGCAACCTAGATAGATATTCAATAGGAGAGAAACATTGAGTAGATTTTGATCCTTCATGTGATGAGATATTATGCTGTCCTAAAAATAACATGTACCAAAAATGTTAAAAGATGCAAGATGGTCACCAACTAACATGTTAAATGAAAAAAGCAGGATGGAAATTTGTACATATACTCTGATTGCAATTCTGTCAATATTTATATAGGTAAAATATGCAGTAGAATGGATAAAAATTAGCCGGGCCTGAGTAACTCCTGGAGGTCATAAGAAATTGAGAGAGAAGATCTCAGACATAGAATGATCCTATCTGAGGTCTCTAGGGATCTTAGCTGAGGGGAAGAAAAGAACAGAGACTGTCTGTCTTTGAGGATTAGAACTTCTGCGGGCCAACAACTTACAGGGTTGAGGGTTTGAAGGAGAAAGTGTTGCCACATCCTCAGCGAGGAAGCCACCAGTTTTATAAACACAAATGGACAAAATGGAGTATACTAAAGTATTTGGTTGGAGCTGTGAACCCCTTGGGTATGTCTCAATTACTACTTACAAAGAAGCAGCCAAGGCCAGTTTGTTTTCTGAAGTGTCACTGTGCAGAGGCTTCCGTCAACACTCGCAGCCAGCTATGCCCAGGACTGGAAAAGGCCCCCAAGTTCTGGACAGTGTGCAAGTTCCACAAATCAGTGCTAAGTCATGTAATCAGATGTCTCCATGGTGTTTGCACGTTACCATCTCAGGAATCCAGAGCTTTCACTTAGCTCATGTCCCAGCCTGGGATTTCCCCGTAGGGCGTAATGGGTTTGTTTTGCCAGGGTACTCAGTGTTCCCTCTACTTCTTTCCTGTGATTGTCAGACATCATCATCATCTTCATCATTGCCTTTTATTGAGTGCCTACTGTGTGTGAGGTGCTTTACAGAAATTATTTTTAATCTTTTTAACAATCCTATCAGATAGGCATGATGATCCCAGTTTTATAGATGATGAGATTGAGAAACAGTATGATCAAATTACTTGCTTAGGGGCATAAAATTAGTAAGTTTGGAACTAGATGTCTGCCTCTATTTTTCCTGTGATGTCTTTCAGCTTCTAATTTGCCACTCTGTGTGTGTGTGTGTGTTTTTGTGTGTGTTGCTTTTGTGCATATGAGAGAGACACACAGAAAGAGAGACAGATCTGTTACTAAAAGTTCTTTTTTGAACAGTGATTACTTTTGAATTTGGGTGTCACTTATTTCTCAAATGCTTTTTTCCAACAACATCCAAAAAATCATATATCTTACCTCTTAATTGTCTTTGTCAAAAGTGAGTCCTAGCCATGAGTGGAAACTGGACTGAAAAATAATTATACTTTTCAAGAGTAAAATTTTGACTAGAAATCAGAATGAGACTTCTCAGGATGACAGAAAAACTCCGATACAAGTTAGGAGCAACCTGAGATTAATGCTAAAGGTACAACATGCAGACAAACAAACTGCAATAGTTCTTCACTTCAATCATGTCCAGGGAAGTCCATGCTCAGGTGGGCAGGTTTGGAAGGTCAGCAAAGGCTTCCTCGACTAAAATACATCTGTACTGTGACCTGAAGGATGAGTTAGCATCAGCCAGGTCGGGGTGGAACATGTGAAAAGCAAGAGGGATATTCTGTGAAAGGCCAGAGAGGTACACAAGCTTTGCATAGGTTAACCATCTGTCTCATTCCCTCTGTCCTCCTCGTACATGAGCGTGTCAGAGTGAGTTTCGGGATTGCTTTTAAATTTTAAATTAAGAACTATCAGAATCCAGAGACTTTCCAGATTCCTATGGTCTCTTAGAATTTCATACAAACATTCAGATAAAGGGTAATTCCACAGAGAAATCACACACCTCAG
This sequence comes from Colobus angolensis palliatus, assembly GCF_000951035.1. Classification (NCBI taxonomy): domain Eukaryota; kingdom Metazoa; phylum Chordata; class Mammalia; order Primates; family Cercopithecidae; genus Colobus; species Colobus angolensis. The sequence continues at coordinate 2,160,700 of NW_012113586.1, read as the reverse complement.
TTTGAAATTGCTGCTTGGGAGGAATGGAACACCAGGTCCTCGGAAAGGGGCTTAGGGCCCATCAAGGGAGATACTGTGTGCCGAAACTTTCTTCTGGAACTCATTGGGGTCCCCTTTTTCTGCAATCCAAGCTAAGCACTCACAGCATATTGAGCTGAGTCTAATTCAGGGCTGTATTAGTCAGAGCTCCCTAGAGGAACAGAACTGAAAGGCTATATATATATATATATATATGTGTGTGTTTATTAAGTATTAACTTACATAATCACAAGGTCCCATAATAGTCTGTCTGCAAGCTTGAGGAGCAAGGACAGCCAGTATGAGTCTCAAAATTGAAGAATTTAGAGTCTGATGTTTGAGGGCAGGAAGCATCTAGCATGGGAGAAAGATGTCAGCTGGGAGGCTAGTTCATTCTGGTCTTTTCACGGTTTTCTGGTTGCTTTATATTTGCTGACAGATGATTAGATTGTGCCCACCAGATTGAGAGTGGGTCTGTCTTTCCCAGTCCACTGACTCAAATGTTAACCTCCTTTGGCAACACCCTCACAGATACACCTAAGATCAATACTTTGTATTCTTCAATCCAATCAAGTTGACACTCAGTATTAACCATCACAGTGACTATGACCTTGGTCACAGAAGATGACTAGAAAAATAGCCAGGAGTTGAAAAAAATAACAGGGGAAGCAGCAGAGACTTGTGCAGGCGCGAAAGACTCTGTCTGACAACTTTGAAGAGAGCAGTGGATCTCCCAACACGGACGTTGAGATCTGAGAAGGGACAGACTGCCTGCTCAAGTGG